>NC_056739.1:1360080493-1360175493 GCF_019279795.1 Protopterus annectens
CATAGGGATGGAGCAATGTGTTTAGTGATGGACCTATTTATTAGAAGTGAAATGGGATAGGCTATAGCTGTAGATGCAATTTGGAAGTATTCAGCAGGAAGGTTATCGGCTGAAAGGGTGGTTGGTTTGAGTTTGGCTAGGAGTTTTTAGATAGTAGAGGTAGGAATGGACTTAAGTGTGAAAGGTATGGTATTGATTTTGGCCTGAGGTTTTTGTGGGGTGTTGAAGGAAGTGATGTTGAAACTTGATACAATGCCTCCTTTAGTTTTCTTGCCTTCAGTTTGTGGTCTGAACGTGTGGAAGGAGGTGTAACCCAGTTTGGCTGGGGTGCTGTCCACAGCCTTGAACCAGGTCTCCCTGAATGTGCAAATGTCTGTATCCTCGAGGGTGAGGACTGCTTCCATTTGCTGCAGTTTCATGTTAAGACTCCTAGCGTTTAGCAACATGACCTCGAGGTTGTTTTTGATTGGTATTTTTATATCGGGAGTTTTACCCTTGTGACACTGCCTAAAATGAACTATGGAGGTGATGCAAAGGCATGTAAGACATTAACAATAGCTAAATGTTTGGATTATCATCATTGATTAAATTTTCCCATATTATTACAGACTCATGGTACTGTCTTAGAAAAATTAAGCAGGATTTGTATAGCGAAGATAGTATATGGGTAACAAGTGACGTGAAAGATTTGTTTAATGTTATTCCACATTCAGAGGGTGTGGAATTATTTTATGATTTTTTTTATGTAAGAATACCCAATATTCACATGACCGAATACTTACATTTAGGACCTTAATGGAGTTGGTCCTAGAAAACAATTTTATCCTGTTTGAAGGCCAACTTTTCAGACAAACCTCTGGAGTCGCCATGGGGCCCCCATGTTTGCTAATATAGTGCTTACACAATGGGAGGTCACAAAGGTTTTTGTTACAGAACAATATAAGCTATGTCAATTTTATGGCAGATGCCTAGATGACATCCTTATTTGTGGGGAGGGGGTCAAGATCAGTTACAAGAATATTTTAATTATTTAAATATCAGTACTAGTTTCTTACAATGTACTATGGAAACCAATAGTGAGTACATCAACTATTTGGATATTTGGATTGACAAAAATAGGCAGATGAAGAAATTAGCTTCAACTATCTACAGAAAACCCACTTACTCGAACACATTACTACACTTTGAAAGCTGTCACCCCATACACCAGAAAACGTCACTTGTTAAGGGACAGGGGTTAGACTAGCTAGGATGATAAGTGAGATTGATATGTTTTACCATGAAAGAGATGTGTTATGTAATATGCTGAGTAAAAGAGGGTAGCCACATGAATTTTTAGATCCAATATTACAAGAAGTCACTCAGAAAAGGGAAATAGGACATTTTATCCACTTTTGGGTTTAGGTGTGGGCGTGGACCCACAAGTCGAACCAGAAAGTGTTAATTTTAATAGAAGTAGTACCTCAGGGGACAACCAGTGTTCTTTTGGGAGAGCAATGATTTTGACTTATACTCCCCAGTTCTCGGAACTTAGAGATATATTGTATAAGAATTGTTTTTTATTGAAAAATGATGAACATGTGGAGAGTAAAATAGGAGAAAAACCCAAAGTGGTATATAAAAAAAGTATTAGTATAAAAAATATGTTAGAAAAAAAAGTGAAACAAGTATGCAACAGAGTGGATATACTAAGAAATGTGGCATTGCCCTCAATGTCGGTTTATATTAGAAGGAGATAATGTTGAAATACCTTCCTATGGGGTAGTGCAATCTTGGCACAAGAGCAATTGTGGTACCAAAAATGTGGTCTATTTAGCTCTGTGCCAGGTTTGTGAAAGATATTATGTGGGGAAAACAAAAAAATGCTTTTAGGACACGCATCTACCAGCATATTTATGATATAGGGAGAGGTAACAATAAAAATGTATTGGCAAAACACCTTATTCAGTTTCCTGAACATAATTTTAAATTTCATGTATTAGAACATGTAGCTTTGGATGCGAGAGGGGGACCCAGTGACACCTTTTTAGAGTATAAAGAACTACTGTGGCAATTGAGGGTCAATGCGGTGAATCCCCCAGGTTTAAATGAAGTTATATCATTAGTTAGTTATTTAAAACTCAAATCTGAGTTTTATTTCTAATTTTATGTTAGACATTTTAGGGTTACTAAATTATTGTTTTATCATATATTCAGGATATAATAGATGTGTTTTATATGTATTATAATAGAAACATAGGATGTTGTTATATGATATATTGTATTACATGTATATTTTTGTTATGAGTGTTGGCACTTTAAAAATTAATTGCAACTTTTCTAATTAATCAATTATGGTTAGGTTGGGGTTATATATGTTGTTTTTTCTTACTGCATTTTATTCTGAAGAAGTCATAGTTCACAACTGACTAAATCGCTAAATAAATTATCGGTTCCAGCTTGTGGTGGTCCCGTGCCTTCGTGACACTGTGGAGGTGGCAAGAGTCTTAGCCAGTAACCAGAATCCCAGGGGTGGCAGATGAAGACCATCTCTGGCAAAGCACTGAGGTCTGCGATCATGTCATCCCAGGCTGACAGATAATGGATTCCCTTAGAATGACACCAAAAACTAAGCCAATTATTATTATTGAAGTCAATCATTTTCTATTTGTATTGAGCAACATTCTAGGTGAAGGTAAAATGCTACTTAAGGCTAAGGACATACCTGCCTGAGACACATAGTCTGAGAGCTCAGTCATGTCTCTCTTCATGTAGTCCAGAGAGGTACATCTCAAGTCATTCACACCAACATGGACTACGACAGTGTCATAACAGTACCTGTTGTTGAAAGACTTGAGTACATACGTGATATGGCAGATCCTGGCACCTGACAGACAGCTGACCATGACCTTTTCTTTATCCAGCCTGGCGAGAGGGGACATCTGTGTGTCTCACGATGGAGTCTCCCATGACTAATATGTTAGGTTTAGTATTTAGCCTTATGGGCTTGACAAGTGAGACACTGGTGCAAGAGCTATTGTGTGTATTGTGTTCTTCAGAGGAAGTATTATGTGTAGTGTGATTGTGTTTGTGTTTGGGAAGTCTCTGGTGTTTAGGTAAGTTTGTGGTGAGGACCTCCACGTATGTAGGTATGTGTGATGTGGGTTTGGGTGGAGTAGGTGATGAGGTATGCATCCTGCCAACCCTCTCAGTGTCAGATGTATTGACTGGTGTGTGACAGAGCATTGATTCAAGGTTTTTAATATAGTTGCATCTTTCACATTTTGAGTTTGTGTGGACTAGAAGTAGAGGGTTGTCTGTGTACATGAGGCAGTTGCTACACTGCCTCAGGATGTCCATGAGAATATCTACAGTAAGGAAGAGATTCCAAATAGGACAGTAAACAAACCCAATTTTGGAAAGAAGCAGATTAACCAAAGATAAGGGGGAATACAAAGTATATTAAAATAGATTTGGAAAAGTGGGAAGAGAGAAAAATGACCAAAAACACTGAAAGTGGGGAAATTGCCATGTCCAGACTGTTTAACAGCAGCATTTTAAAAGCAGTGGATCATGAGCTGATGCCACTTCTGACTGAAATTTACTGACTGAGTTAGAAAGGAGGAAACATCTGAATAGAATAGTGTATAATACAATACCTGTAGCCCAAAATGTAACAAAATATGGGGAAGGAGAAGATATACCTCAATGGTCTTAGGTCTATAACTGATAAAAATGAATAATACGATTTATGCAAAAATTTAAGTACAAATTCCTAAAATCACCTGGCACCACCTAATAAACAAATGAGTTTCATAAAAGGTAACTAGATAACATAAGGGAGAAAAAAGTTGTTAGCGAGTAATGCGTTGATATTGTGGTGATATGAGTCATAAGAACAGTATTCTTTAAAATATCTAGGTTTCTACAAAATTATACATCACCTGTGGCTCCCAGCTACTCTTTTCAATGATGATGCTATTTACCAGTGACAAAAAATAAGTTTCAGTGGTCCCAGTTACCCTACTCTCCAAGAAGTCCTTTATTATCTTGAAGAGACAGCATGTGTCACAACAAGAGGTGCTGGTGTATTCGATGGCATTAGATAGAGGAAAGGTCTTTGACAAGGTTTAATGGATATACTTGATTATACTGAGTACAGCTGCTTTAATGCTGTTGTTTACATGCCAGTATAAGTTAGTGGTATATATTTTCCACATAAGCAGTAGAGCTTCTTGCATTTGGGGAGAGGGGGTGACTGAAACTTGCCAGGATATCAATTAGAAGTAAGAAGTTTGCTTTGGAGAAATTTCTAAAAGGTCCAGAGACGGGTAAAATTTCAGGTTTTAGTTTTATTTCGAAGAACACTGCTCAGTGGTCAGACCTGATGAGTGAGGATGTTTGACAAGGGATGGAGAATAATGCCCCCTATTTGTAAGGACAAGGTCAAAGATTTTATTTCCCATAGTGAATACTCTAACTAGGTGGCTATGGGCAAAGTCCAGCAATCTCTGTGTCTGCACACTAGTGATGGTATATGTTTCACTTTCTATTTTTGGGTAGTTGATGTCACTCAGGACAATAGGATTGGGTTTAATGATGAGTGACTTCAGTTCATATAAGTAGGCATTCTGGCATTCCTGGCTCATAGAGGGCATATCTGTAGCTAGCTAGCATATGGTAAGGGCCTTTTCTGATGGTAAGATGGACATGAAGAAGTTCTATGGCATCATGCTGCTTTACCAGCCTTAATGTGATTCATTTCTGGATGAAGACTGAGACACCTCCATCTTTTTTCCCCTTCCTATATAGTAGCTGGTCTAAATGTGTAAAAGGCAGTATAGCCCTGCACAACTGGAGTACTCTCCATTGATTTAAACCATGTCTTGGTCATTACATAGATGTCTATATCCTCCAAGGTGAGCAGGGCTTGCAGGGAGTACAGTTTTTTATTTAGCGTCTTAGAATTGATCAGTAGTACCTTTATATTTTTCTTTGTTTCATTATGCTGGTATTTTTTTTTGTGGCTGGTATTACCTAAAGTAGGCACTATGGGGGTGGATAATGCTTTAGCCGATATTCAAAAGCCTAGAGGGAATAGGTGCAGACTGTTCCTGGAAATTAGCATGGCCTGGTGATCATATCCTCCCAGGCTGACAAATATTGCACCCCCTTTAAATGACACCAAATGCTAAGCCAATTATTGAAGTAAATTATTGTTTTGCTCATATTGAGGCATGATCATTGGGAAGGATAGAACAGTACTCAGTGTTAGATTTATACTTGCCAGGGACACATAGTCTCAGAGCTCTATCATGTTTCTTTTCATATAGTCCAGGGAGGTCTGTCTCAAGCTGTTTACACCCACATGTACTATGCAGTGGTTCAAGGACTTGAGTGAGTGAGTAATCTGAAGAATCTTGGCATGAGACAAGCAAGTGACTGTCATCCTTTCCTTTCTCAGCATGGTAAGGGGTGCATCAGTATGTCTTACAATGGAGTCACCTATGACTAGAATATTTGGTTAGGCAGATGCATACCTTGTGAGCTCAATATCTGTGACACTGGAACCCGTTTTGCTATGTGAGATGGCAAGCTTTGCAGATTTAGAGTGTTTCTGCAGACACTTAATATCCTTGTTACATTCTGGAGGTCTTTGTGGTTTAGGCAAGTAAAGCTTTAGCACCTCAGCACATGACAGATTATGTGTTTTATGGTGGCTGTAGGAAAGTGTGCTTTGGTTGGAACTAATGACGATCCTGATATCTGTGTCGCCTGTGTATGAGATGTTGTCTTCCAGTGACATTATATGCTTATGTTTCTCACACACCACAATATGCTGTTTAAATACCTACTTCTTTATGCAAGTCAATACTTCCCTATAAACATTTCCAATTACTACTAACTATATGTCTGATACTGTCAGAATCAATGGAATGAGCAAGCACCATAGTATCATTACAATACTTTCCATCCCTTTTGTCCATAATTGGCATATCTGTAGCTGTTAAAACCACTTGGTACTTGCAGTCTTTCAAAAGATTTTAACTGCTCAGCTACATCATAGAAAACAAACTTCAGAGTGACCTCTCTCTTGAAATATTTCTTACTCCGTATCAATTTCCTTTAAAAGTCGTCATCCGTAACAGTAAGTTGAGATGCTGTAACTAAGTGACATCTAATAACATTGTGTCTTATGTGTTGTGGGTGAAAATTTTTTTTTGTGTATACAACAAATGATGAAAGTTTACAGCTGGATCAAATTCATGTTTATATCTCATTAAGGTACATCTGTCTCTCTTAATTTTATGTGACTCTTAGGTACTGGTACTAGTGTTAAGTTTCTGAAAAAAAGTGTTGAAGTTTATTATTGATGCCCTTCCAGATAGGATATAAATCATCAATAATTCTGCAATAAAACAGAACTTTAGCAAAATCATCCATGGTATGTAGATACTGAATTTCCATTTGTACAGATACAAAATCTGCATAATTATGGGGAAAAACTACCTCATAGCCACATCTCTGATCTTCTTGCAGTATTCCTTTGGCATAGAAAAGTTCCTTCCCTATCATGCTGTCAGAATTCCTTTGCCATAGAATAGTTCCTTCCCTACTATGCCTGTTAGAATGGGTAGATAGAAAATATCTCATTATTTCAAGTAAAGTCATGATTCTTAGTAAACAGACCGAGCTTTCCAAGAAATACCAAGAATCTCTAATATAAAGTTTCACATGAGACAAAAAGGGTTCAATTTTCATCAATATTCATGAAAATAGACTCAGTCTTACATCTCCTTGCAAAAGTAACAGGAGAAAGTAGGGGGTTTATAATGTTCTTATGAATTTTAAAATTCTAAAAATATCATTTATTTAGAAGCAGGAGTCTGGACTGAACATACTGGAATAATTCTAAAGGGATATCTCCTGTCAATAATAAATCACTATTCATATCAGCAATCAATTTATGTGCCAAGTTTATGTTTGATCTGGATCTTCACAAGCATTAGATTAATCCGGACGGTCCATGATCCCCCATCCTCTCACCTGTCATATTGCTAAAGGAAGAATCTTCGGTACTCATGTATTATCGCAACCACATTTTGAAGTCACCGTTAATTCTAAAGTTATACCGAAAGTACTTTATCCTGCAGTGGGAAGGGGTGTCTAAACTCCAAAAATGTTTGCTATACTTTGTTTGTGAAACAGGGAGAGGAAAAAAAAGGCAAAATGTTCCTCCTCATGGTTACGGTCCTTTACCCATTAGAGTACATTTATTGTTTTAATGGGATGAACCATTTCAGGAGATGGGATAGTTCTTGCTGGTACAAGCTCTTCTAATGAAAACTAACCCCAAGTACCCATAAAAGATTACCACAGTGAGTAATCAAAATACAAGAGTTTTATATGGAAATGTACAAAATGGGAGTTGGAATTCTGGTGAGATGTTTATGGGAGTATAGACTGCATTAGCATTCTATATACAAGGTAATTAGTACGGTGACAAATCAGGAACTAAGCTTGTTAGGTGTAACAAACCAAAAACCCGGTAAAATGTCATTGTCAGACACAATATAATATTTGGGAAAATGTTATCAACACACACATGACATATTCTTACTACAGGTTTTGTTTACAGTTCTAACCTGCATTTCTAAAACCAATAACTCATAACTGCACGGAGTACTGATAACAGAGCTATGCATCTACTTAGCTAATTCAACAGGACAGATTTAATTTCACATTGATTCATTTTCTTTTCTTTGTGCTTTGGCAAAGAGTTTTTATAAAAGGATGTTGTTATGATTTCACCATGAAAATTCGACTATTGGGAAGCCTGTTCCTACTTTCCAAAGTGCTAAACCAAACAGCAAATTACTCTTTTCCCTTCTTATAGGTTCATAGGTTCATAGGTTCATACTAGGCTATCTGCCCTAGGGCATTTATAAGCCTAGCCAGAGTGTGTTTGGCTTTCGCCACCCATTTTAAATTAATTTTGCTATGCCCTTTTTTGAGGTTAGTATACTGTGGCTCTGTCTAACAGTGACACAGAAGTGATACCCAGGGTAAACCTACGATCTCCCATCCACTCATCAAGATTCCTCTTGAAGAGAGTCAATGAGGGACTCTGCCTAACCTGGACTGGGATTTTATTCCAGAGTGAAGGGAGCCTCTGGGTTATGAATCTGTCCCTCCAGCATGTCCTATTTACTTCAGTGCTGAGGTTCAAGTCTCTCGAGCGCATAGCTCGATGGAATATGGATTTTCTGAGGTGCAGCATGTCCATTAATTCCGGGTTGGACATGGCTTTATATGTCAGACACAGATCGCCTCTGAGCAGGCGGTATGCCACTGAGTAGAGCTGGAGTTTCTTTAACCGGGCAGCATATAGCATCTGTTTGAGCCCTTTGATCCTCTTGGTGAGGTACTTTTGGGGTCTTTCCAGTTGCTGCAGGTGTCTGGTAAGGTACATCCCAAAAGGGGCATTGTACTCAATTATGGGCCTGATGAGGGATGAGTAAAGAGGCACGATGACCTCCCCTGATCTAGATGTGAATCCCTTCATGATTAGGTGGGCTATATAAATGTTTTTCTAACCACTTTGGCCACGTGGTTGTCAAATGGACGATTGCTATCAACTTGGTTCCCCAGGTCCCTAATTACTTCTTCTGTACTTAATGGATTACCACCTATGTGGTAATTTGTGGGCACTTTGTTTTTGCCATAGTGGATGACTATATACTTTTTGGCGTTTAGCTTGAGGCCATGGCTCTGGCACCAGTTGTCTGTTTCTATGAGGCCCTTTTGGAGGATGCTTGTGTCAGCTGGAGAGTCGATTATGGCACCCAGTTTGCAGTAATCTGCGAACTTGGTCAGCCACAGTCCTTTCATGTTGGCCTGTACCTCCAAGAAATATATACCGAACAAGAGAGGTCCCAGGACTGAGCCTTGTGGGACGCCACTTGTAACTGGTTTGGAGTCTGACATGGCTCCAGCAATTCTAACCATGTGGGTTCTGTCCTTGAGCCAGTTTGCAACCCATCTAGTGACATAGGGGTTTATATTTAAGCCGGTGAGCTTCTCTATAATGCCCGAGTGGGGTATTCTATCGAAGGCTTTTGCGAGGTCCAGGTAGGCTGTGTGGACCACCTTCCCCTCATCAATGGCCGTGGTGACTGTTTCAAAGAAATCAACCAGGTTTAAGAGGCAGGATCTGCCCTTAACAAAGCCGAACTGGGTAGGATCCAGTGTCTGTAGGTCCCCAATATCTTTATTTATGAGGTCCATAATGATCCTTTCCATAGCTTTGCAGACCAAGCTAGTCAGGCTTATGGGGCGATAGTTTCCAGGATCCGTTGAGGCACCACCTTTGTGGAGAGGGACCACTGCTGCTGTACGCCACTCTTTAGGTACATATCCTGTAGTAAGGCTGAGATTGAACAGTAGTTTTATGTTTGGGTTTAGCTCTTCTTGGAGTTCATGTAGGAAGCAGCCCGGGACACCGTCTGGTCCCATTGATGCTGTGTTTTTGCTTTGGAGAGGGCGGCTCTTACCTGAGCATCTGAGATGTCAGGGGGGCAGCACTCTGCTGGGATAGATATTTGCCCTTTTGGTGGGGAGGGGGGGGGTTTGCACTGAACCTGTCAGCTAGGATGTTGGCAATGTCTGTGGGTTCGGTGTATTTTTTGTCATTTTGGACTAATTCTGAGCATATCTGGGAATTCCCACCCAGGTTCCTAACATAACTAAAGAAAGCCTTGTGATTATCCTTAGCGTCCTGTGCAATTATTCTCTCGAAGCTGGCCTTAGACGATTTTATGAGTGCCCGTAGTTTTTTGCTAATACTGATCAGAGATGCCTTCCCTTTTTGGGATTTTGCTATCTATCATGTAGTAGCTTCCTCCTTCTATTGTATAGTTTGTTTATGGCTGGGGTCCACCAGACAGGATGTCTGCCTTTGGAGGATTGGGTCTTAGTTTTATTTGGGATTGCATGATCCATGCATTCCTGAAGGTGTTCATAGAATGCATTTATAAAAGATTCTGCGGTCTGGGCTGTATTTTCCACAGGCCCGGGGGCTTTGAAGGATTCCACCTCAGTTTTGAGGAGTGTGAAATTTGCTTTAGAGAAGTTTTTCACTGTGGTTTTCTGGGCAGGGGGTGGGGTCGGGATGTGAATATCCAGTGAGATTAGTTTATGGTCTGATCTTACCAGTGAGGGATACACTTCTGGTCTGGAGCATAGAGTCCCCGTGTTGGTGATGATCAGGTCCAGTATGTTTTCCCCTCTTGTGGGAGTGGTAACAAGTTGTTCCATAGCATTTGAGTTTATAAATTCTAGGAACCTTTGGGCTAGGGCGTTGGAGCTAGAGTAATGCTCCCAGTCTATGTTTGGGTAGTTGAAGTCGCCCAATATAATGGTGTTTGGAGAGACCTTCATATTTTCCAGTGTTCTCAGGAAGGCCGAGTAGGGCTCCCGGGTTTGGGAGGGTGGTCTGTAGCAGGCTATAAACTGGAAGGCAGTTTTACCCACTGTTAGTTGCACATGTATAGTCTCTGATGCTTCATGCTGTGCCACCAACCTGGAGGTGTGGGTATCTTTGACGAATATTGATACTCCCCCTCCTTCTGTGGTTCGGTCCAAGTTTTGGGGCCAAAAAGCATGGTATGAGGTATAACCTGGTAGTGCTGGGGTGCTCTCGGGAGCCTTGAACCAGGTTTCTGTTACTGCACAGATATCGATGTTCTCCATGCTAAGGAGAGTTTTGAGTGCGTGCATCTTGAGGTTTAGACTTCTGGCGTTGAGTAGCATTACTCTTAGTTTCTTATCCCTTGTGATACCTATGGATGTGGGTTTGTCTTTTGAGCCTTGCCTAAAAAAGGCACTATGGGGGTAGCAAGAGCCTTTGCCAATATTCGAAAGCCCAGGGGTGACATGTGCAAGCCGTCCCTAGTGAAGCATCGTGGCTTGTCGAGCATGTCATCCCAGGCTGACAGGCATTGGATCCCCTTTGAATGACACCAATACTTAAGCCAATTGTTGAAATTGATCATCTTGTCTTCATATTGTGGCATCATTCTTGGTGAGGGTAAGATGCTACTCAAGGTCAGGGTCATAGCGGCCTGAGCTACATGCTCAGAGAGCTCCTCTATGTCTCTTTTCATGTAGTCCAGGGAGGTATGTCTCAGGTCATTCACACCAGCATGGACAATGACTGAGTCATATTTGTACTTGCCTTGGAGTGACCTGAGAGCTTTTGTTATGTGGCGGATCCTAGCGCCCGACAGGCAGCTCACCATGACCTTCTCCTTGTTCAGCCTGATGAACAGGACGTCAGTGTGCCTGATGATAGAGTCACCTATTACAAGTGTATCAGGTGTGTTGTTTAGCCTTAAGGGCTGTGACTGTTCGGCACACTGGCTTTGTGAGCTATGTGTTGCACGTGTTTTGTTTTGGGGTAGCGGTTGCTTGGGTGTCATCTTTGGAGGTCTCTGCTGCTTAGGCAGATTTTTATTTAGAGGCTCCGAGTATGTTTTTGTGTGTATATGTGTTTGGTTTGCTGTTGTGGTAGGTCTATGTGAGACTGGAATTGTAGTGAGTGTGGTTTCCTTCTCATCCTGACTGGTTACGCCAGTACTGAGTTGAGAGAGCTTAGCCTCCAGTTTGGCTATATGGTTGCATCTCTCACATGTGTTAGAATTTGTTGGGAGGAGGAGAGGGTTGTCTGTGTACATGAGGCAGTTGTAACATTGCCTCAAGATTCCCAGATTCACCAGCTGGACCAGAGAGGAGATTGACAACTGACCTTTGGACATGCTAGAATAGTATTGGGAATTCCTTTACAATTGAAAAAGGGCCAATGGGGAACAAGGTACTCAAGGGGAGTTTGTGAGGGTGTAGTGCTTTTAATTTTTTAGTGCTGACTTATATAATTGCTTTAGTGAGCAAGTGCCAGGTAACTTAAATGCAATGTGTTACAGGTAACTTAAATGCAAAAACGACAAACAGTAACTTTCTTTCAAGTGAAACAAGGAAATAAGTACAGTAAGCAATGCAGATATCACTAGGGATCCACAGAAGTGCTGAAAAGCTGCGTTTTAGGTGGAATTAGCGTTTCAGGAAAATAACAAGCAAACAAACAACAAGCATACAAACAAAGCTAGATTCAGCAGGCCTGGATCTAGTCTATGCTACAGCAAACAAGGTGTACCAATTTCAGTAAGAAACAGTTCAAATATGCAGGCACTATAAGCCTTTAACCAGAAATTCCCAGCTCAGAAGGGCAGAGTCCAGCCTCTCCTTCCACAAGAGTGCAGACCACGAACCTTCTTAATGTAAAATAACTGGCCTGAAGCCCAAGTGCTTAAACCAGAACTAATACACTTTTAGAATAACAGACACTGAGCCCTCAATCAGCAGTTCCCAACTTAGAAGGATGTAAGCTACCTGTCCTGCCACCACAGTGCAGTGTGTTAGTTATGCAGTCAAATGAGGAACTTTAACTAAAACGCATACTCATTTAACATTTTCCTAGCAAGCTTAGTACCGGATTCTGCACCTTGCCAATTTCTTTGTGTTTACAACAATAATATTGCTATCATTTGCATGTTCGTGTTCTAAAGAACACTTGCAGCTGCCGCAGAAATGTGGTTGCGATAATATGTAAGTACCAAATCTTCTAGTAAAAGCATCAGGGCTAGTCTTTCATCTTGTCTGTCAACAGCCTACCTTATTTCCTTAACACACAGTGCTCGAAATGCAACTTTTGTACTGACAGTTGGGATAGCATTTACTTTCTCTAAGTATACAATTTCTGTTAGTATTAAAACTGTAGTTAATATGTTTTAAAATACACTGGAAATTATATTTTCTGTTGGATAGTTTTTATATCAATGAGCATTTTTGTAACAGATGCTCATGTACCTGGCACAAATATAAAACCTTTGTTTAACCCACTATTAGTAGACTCATTAAATTCTCTAGAAGTCAAATTACAAACAGAACCATATCAATCTTTGGAAGTAGATGAAGGTACTGATGGTTCAGAAGTAACTATACATTTATTGTTGATGGTGTTCTTTGCCACTTCCCCTTCTGCAGTTCCTCACTCTGTTCAAAAGTACAGGAATCTATCCTTGTGGGTCATTTTCCTGTTGTAAAGTCATTCTCACTGTTGCTTTAACAGACAGGCTGTTTGGAACTGTTAGAGGATTTGGGCCAGTCTTGACAATCAGCATGTTTATATAACTTGTTGATCCCCATTGGCTAAAAAAAGTATTTGAAAGGGTCTTCTCATTGGTGGAATCATATACTGTTATAGACTGAACTGCTCCTTTTTACATTAATAACACACTTTTTCTTGTTCATTAGTAGTCCTATCTCAGTGAATTTTTCTTGCTGATTTCTTTTAATTTTATTGTAGTTTTCATGAGAAGAGTCTCATTACAATATTAAATTTAAATCACCATTACATTGTGATTAATGTACATATTCAGTAGTTTTCTTGGGGAAATCATCCCACTATTTGTTAATTTAGCTATATTTCACCTCAGAGTGTTTACTTAGAAAGTGTATAAGTTCAGTCCCCATTTTGTCATAAAGCTCTGTTAATTCAAGAATGTTGTTGGGGAGTTTCTTAAAGTGCAAGTGTTTGGGAATTTGCCTAACATTTATACCTTGTTCAAAAAGGCCACATCCCAAACCAAAGAATTAAATAAAAAAAATGCTTTGCAAATATTTTTAAGAAGTCCTTCATATCTCTTAGAACACTGTCAGGACTATTGCCCATAACATAAAGGCTAGAAAATTGAGTAACAAGTCTATAAAAACATTCATTATATATCCTTCCAAATACATCTGTAGACAAGTTAACAATATCTGAAGTGACGGCCAATTCCAATAGTTCCTGGGACGCAACAAAATCTGTGGCCTGTATAATTATTACTCACATTAGCACCATGATTCAAGCACACTTTCTTCACTGCTTAATTATATGTATACATAGTATGTTACAAAGCTGGCCAAGTACTGCATGTAGATTATGACCCTTTGAATCTACCACTTAAGAATGGAGGAGAATACAGAATCTCCCTTTCCCTACTGAATGCCATTCTCAAAGCAAATTCAACCATGGAAGATGAATATATATATATATATATATATATATATATATATATATATATATATATATATATATATATATGGATCCTTATCAGATTATCGAAGCTTCAGAATTTCAAAACTTTGAAAGTTATATAGTCAGGACCATATGATCAAAGTTTGAAACTTCGAACGTTTTGAATGGAGATTGTAGTACAGCACAGAATGGAAAATGTACCCTTTTCCACAATGTAGTATGATCTCAGAGTTGGTATATTTAATTAGCAGGGAGTGTGGGGGGTGCAAAAACTTTAAAAATGGAATTTTTTTTTTTATGTTCATTCTGATCATATGGTCTCGGCCATATGAATTTCAAAGTTTTGGAACTTTGATAATCTGACTTAGATCCATATATATATATATATATATATATATATATATATATATATATATATATATATATACAAATATGTATGCTTCAAAGTGATCTACAGTCTCTTTATTTTGCAGCTCAAATTTTTTGATCATGTACACACTTTGTTGTCTCATTTTTATCTTCTGTCTCTACAGGGCAAGCAAAAATCATTAGAAGTCCACTTTTCTTATCTAGACCATAGTTCAGCAGATTATTTATTTTCCCCTCTAGTATATGAAACATTACCTTTATCACTGTACTTGGTACTCTGACATCTTCCTCAATACAGTTTTAATAGATAGTGTTCTTGGACTATATGCACAAGCTCTCTTGCAGTTCTGGTTTTGACTATAACTTTATAAGTACTGACCAGCATCCCTTATCCATGAGACTGCTGCAAAATGCACCATGTTGTACACAGTTCTGCTGTGAGATTTGACCCCCCCCCCTTCAAATTCTCAGCTCCAACATAGTACCCTGAAATAATTTTTCAGCCATACAATTGCCTATTTTGCACTAAAATGGAAAAGACAGAAAAATACATTCTTCCTTTAGTTTGCAGAGATTTGTGCTGTAAAGTTTTTGATTTTCAGCTTTGATATAATCCACTGCAGTGATTTTGTGATCCCACACTCATCTCCCTTACTCCATGACAGAAAAAGATAGCCATTGCCTAAAAATCAATGTTTCAGGATTGCATGGGGTTTAGCTGCAAAGTCTGAACCCCCTCCCAATTCTCAGCTATAACACAACTGTCTGGAATTATGAGGTGGTGCTAAAGCCAGCTCTTCTGCACCAAAATGGAAAAGGTAGACGACCTAAAACAAGTGCACCTCTGTACTACATAGGATTGTGCTGTACATTTTTGGACCCTCCTATCCTGCAGTTCCTAGATGTAGTTTAGCTGATTGGAAACATTTGTTGGCCCTATGCTCTGCTTTTTCTTACCAAAATGGAAAAGGCAGATTCTGCTTAAAATATTAATGCCTTTCAGTGTCACATAGGGTTGTACTGTAAGGGTTCAAACTCCCCAGATCTAAATTGTAATATATCTCAGTGGGGTGATTTGGTAGCCCTGCACTCAGCTGTTTTGCACTGAAACAGAAAAGGCAGATGACCTGAAGCATCAGTGCCCCAAAGTTACACAGGGTTGTGCTGTGAGGTTTTGAACCTCCCCACTAATTCTCAGCAATAATATACGTCTATGTAGTGACTTGATGGTCTGACACCTGGCTCTTTCACACCAATATGGAAAAGGTGAACTTTACTTAAAACATCAGTACCTGAATATCATGTCGTATTGACTACAAAGTTTTGAACTCATTCTCCTGCCATTTCTCAGCTGTTCTACAATGTTTCAAGAGTGACTTGGTAGCCCTGCACTTGGCTCTTTAGCACTAAAATGGGAAAGACAATCTTATCTTAAAACATCACCATCTCAGAAGACACATAGTGCTGCACTTTTAAGTTTTGAAACCTCCCATACACATATCTTAGCTGCTGTATAACTCACTACTCATGGTCCTGCATGTGTCTCTTTTTCACCAAAATAGATATGGTAGAGATCACATAAAACATCCATGTGTCTCAGTGTCACATGAGGCTGCACTGTGAGGTTTTGTAACCCCTCCAATTCTCAGCTGTAGTACAGCTCTCAGGATTGATTTATTTGCCCTTCAATCAACTCTTTTAAATCAAAATAAAAAAAATAGACTTTACCTAAAACATCAGTGCTTCAGTGTGTGGAAAGCTCTATACAAATAAACGTTGACTGTTTTATAAACCATCCATTGACACTGATTGCCCTGTTTAACTGAATATGGTTTCTGGCTACAACTCGTAGTTTTCCCATGTTAACACTAGCTTTCGGCTGCTGTTTACTTGGTGTATCTGCTCTCTGTTATCGCCTTCATTTATCTGTTAGCATACATCTCGACTGTCCAGAATTCACAGAACGTCCAGATTTTTGCCTCATATTTTCAGTCTGTTCCTCATAAAATTTGTGGCTATCTTGCAAATCAGTGAGTTTCAGACTTCATATCCATCAGAAATACATTTAAATGTAAAAATTGTTATTCTATTAACTTTTTTTCCCAACAAACATCTTTATTACATTTTCACATAGTAAGGCAATCTTACATTTATACAAATGATAAGCAAACAACATGACACCACTTTAGTTGCAAACAGTATACATCACAGACACCATTGAAACAACTGTAGTTGCAAACATTATACATCACTTATAATCTATCCATTGTCAGTTAAGCATTATATGGCTCATTCCGTTATTCTATTAACTTTATAAATTTTTGAGAGCAATATTTAAAATCCATCCCTAACATATTAAGTACTGTCTTATTACCTCTGAGAACTGGGATATTTCTGACACTATTAAAGTTGGCTCTTGAGGTCCCAGTTCTCATGAAACCAGTTTGGGTTCTAGATTTCTTTGATAGCTATTTCCCTATCTCAAATCTTCCATTTATTGGAAAGGTCACTGAGAAAATGTAAGAAAGCATGTTGAACATTTCTGAAAACGTTTGATATTTCATATCATTCTGAGACTGGGTTTATGACATGTCACAGCACCAAGACAGCCCTTTTTAAGGTGGTTAGTAATACTATAGTGGTAACAGATCATGGGAATCTGTTGGAGTATCTATGGGCTCAGCTTGGTTGGCCATTCACAGCCCTAGACTGGTTTAATTTCTACTTTGTAAGGAATAAACCGTTCCTTCTTTTACCATCTGAGTTCCAGAGTGTCTCAGTGCTTTATATTGCCAATTATAAACTCTCCTCAGCTTCTGTCCTCCACCTGAACAAAATTCACAGAAGGAAATTACTTGAAGTTTGAATCTAAGGTATATAAGCTTACTATGACTCACAGTGGCAGGCTAAAATAATACTAAAGTATATCATTAAGATCTCCCAACACCATACATTCAGGGGTTGCCATTATCAGATCTTACTTTTACAGGATAAGGAATGTAATCCTCATAAGTTTTTTTGATTGTTTGCTTGTTTGTTTTTACAGTTAGAGAATGCGGCTACTGTGACTCATGTTTGCCACATCATGTCTGAATTATAATATTCTGGACCTATAGCTTCCCATATATGAACCTGACATATCAAAGAGACAGAATTCTATAGTTAGGCTGATGACAGGTGCTTCCTACCACTGCCAACTCCCATACTGAGATATCTTACACCAGCTTTATTTCAAAATGCAGATTAACCTGCATGATATTTCTTTTACTGCTCTTTAAAGCCCAACATGGTGGGTCCCACATCCAAAATCCGCAGTATTCCCCACCTTGCAAGCTTTAGGAATGCTTCATGGTGGACAGCTTTATGAGGTGCCTTAAGATATGTCTCCTGCATAAAGTTGTTGGAGATCTTAATGATATACTTTCGTATTATTTTAGTACTTTATGTGCTTTGTGCTTTTAGCTCATTGTTTTTTTAATTGTTATTGTTTTTCTGTGTTATGTAAAATATTTTACATGAATGTGTATTGTAAAGTACCTAGTTACAGGAACATGAGTAAAACTGTCTCTTTATTAATTGAATGACTAACTGATTATTAAGTTTGCAGACTGCAATGAGGTAATTAGTGTAGTGAATAGTATTAGTGATTGAAAACAGTGCTATGTCAATGTTAGCTACAAATGCAGCTGATTAAGAAGAAAATAAATATTAATAGTAACTGGAAAATAATCCCTAGGATTCAAAGTAATGCTCTTTGCTCATGCTGGTTGCCTAGTATTAGTTTTTCAATTAGCACAAAGGCAAAAAAAATGTGATTCAGAGACAGGTATGGCTGTAATGAGAAAGATCTCACTATCAACTCATTACGGTGTCTTTGAAATTAACATGTGACAGCGCTACTGGTCTCTCCACTGGGCCTGTGCATAGAGTTAGCCAAGACACTTCCAACATGTGCATGCACAGAAACATATGCACACACAGATTCATGACCATACAGACATGTGGGGTTACCACCTCTCCGTTTTTTTTCTGGACTATCCGGAAATCAAACTATCCAGAAAACACGGTACAAACTCCGGTATCCTGTTTCAAAAAGGAAACAGACTATCGGAGTTTGTAAATCGGCTGATTTACTATGCTTTTTTACAGAAAAGCATAGTAAATCAGCCAAAAGCACACAGCAGGAACGGACAAAGAGGGGGTTCGCCGCTGGGTGATGTCGCAGTGACATCACAAATTGGACATAAAATGAGCGGAAGAGGGGGTGGGATGGGTGAGGGATGGGGCTTTACTCCGGTTTTAGCCATGACAAAAGGTGGCAACCCTACAGAGATGCCACACATGTCCACACATACACACACTAACTCAACCTCTACTCCCATGTCTTCCCTGAGCTTATCTGCACTGTGAGTACGCCAATAGGACTGAATGGATTTTTTTTTAATGGGGTCACTATTTCCTCCTAGAGTAAAATTTTGCTTGGCCAAGAAAATTGAGAGGTGCCAATATTTCCAGCGGAGAGCACTCCTCTGAAATGCCGCATTAGTATGCAGCTTCTCCTGCAAACTGCTGTCCACGGTGAGGTCTCCATGAGAGTAAAATTCAGTTGAAGAGTGGTGTCTAAATTCAGAGTCTTAGCAAAATGTGAAATCCTTCCAAATTAAGGCTTAATCATTGCACTGATCACTTCTAAATCCCAGAGTCTGAGTGCTTACTTTGAGGTAGGTGGTGTTCTTAGAGATAAACCTATGATTGCTATGAAAAAAGGATCAGATTTAAAATGATATTTTGAGAAACTCAAGCCTTAATTTGTGGGAAAGATACATTAAGGAACAAAATACTTTTAAGTGCTTCAGTAGCAGTTATTGTAGATACATCCTGAAAGAACCTTTTTTTTATAATGCTGTTATCAAAAGAGTATATAAGTCTTATACTTTTATTTTAACTGAAGTTCTGAAATGTTGTATAAGCAGTCCAGTGTTTTACTTGCAATGCATTTTATATTAAAAATGAGTAACGGAAGATTAAAAAATGCATTTACAATCATCGTTATGCAATTAAATCAAATAATGGCAGTGATGCATTGTGTAGGCATTCAGGATCATGCTGGAATTAAAAAATATATATATTTACTGTTTCAGATTAAGATTGTTTAATAATTATGGAAGGGACATTAAAACAATATTTAAGAAAATGAAGAGTTTTAATGGCGGGTGTTTTAAAATAATGTTGTGAATTACAATGTTCTTCTATATGTCCCTACAGCTGTGCTCACTGTTGAGTGCATCTAGCCTTTGTTTGAATTAGAATATAGTTTAGTAAATGCCTGCTCTGGTAACACGTCACCACTTTCCCCAGTCAGTTAGGTGATAGGGAATTTCATGTGTATGTACAGTCACCCCTTGCTGTTCAGTATGGCTACAGACACCTATATGCACACAGTCTGCAAGTAGAGGCTGAGGGAATCAAACCCCAGACTACATGTTTTGGTCTCACCCAGAGCCTGGAGTCTTAATATGCATTGCCACATGATGTACTACTTGTTCACCAAGTGCAAGGAGTAGGTATGTTCACAAACATCAGGCATGGGGGTAGCAGGGTTATATCCAAGAGAAATCATACTGTGCAGTTAGTATTATTATCGGTCAGTAGCGTCAAGTGCAATAGTGCCTTAGTAACTATAACACTAAGCTACTGAATGATGCTGGTACTTAACATGTAATATGCCTCCTCATGGATATATTATCGTTTTCCTAAAGTACAGCAATCTCCAATTTGCTTATATGATGTCTGGGATGAGGAGTCAATGTCTTGCCTTTTGGGGAAATATATGTACATATGATAGCTGAAAACATTTTGGTTGGTGAATGAGGCTTTTCCAGGTCATGCCATTTGTTCAAGTGCTGTAGCCAGGTACTATATCGCCATCAGGAATCCTGATTTGTAATCTCTGCTGAGACAGGCATGTTGGTACCTTTGGCACGATATACATGCACAGCTTGCATAGTCGACCACAGTATTCTGCATATCACTGCCTTGCTGGTTCTTCTTTCCTACAATGTAACTCTCTGGTTGTAATTATCACCAATTCAATAGTTCCCAGAAACCTGGTACATACTTTTTAGCCTACATCTGCTCATGCACAGGCAGATAGCTTGATTTTTTTTCTGCCTCTGATTCCTGGACTGTATAAGGCTACCTGAATCCTGGTAAGTGTAATGTCTGAAACAGTATTGTTCGCTGACTCATAGTTGTGGGTACATTCCCTTAAGGAACTTATAGATTTACTGAAATATAAAGGTACCCTACCCTAAAGCATAAGGCATTCAAATATTATTTAATGCTTAAATGATATGTTTAATGTTTTGTATGACTTGACAAAATGTTATTGACACCCCTTTGCTGGAAAATGGCATGTGACTTTGTTAAGCATTATTTAATTGTCCTAATTAGAAGAGTATTTCAGCTCGAAGAAATCTCTGTTAATAAAAAACAGAAAGCTCTTACTCTGTTTATCAAGAATGGCTTCAGAAGTTTAAAGTTTGTTTTTTCTGATCATTCTGTTCCTACTCCAAAGAGACAGACAAAGCATATGAAATGCAACAATGAACATTCTGTGATTTAACAGGACATTACATAATTTAATCAGTGGAACACATAGCAAGCTGAACAAGGTTTTGCAACTCATGAGAAAGAGTAAAACAATGGAAAAGGAACCCAGATGAAACATACCCCTGGATTCACTAATCTTCCATGCAGGACTAGCTTAGTCCTGCACTGAAGTGACCATTTAGGAGCAGGACGGCAGCACACCATGCATATTAACAAGGCACGCTGCCCAAGCTCCTAGGCTTCCACGGAGTGTGTATGAGTGCAGAAGTCATGTCTGAGAGCAGAGCACTCAGAATAAACATGCCCCTGCAATGTAGAACAGCAGAAGGTGATAAGAAATGAGCGAGATCGCTCATAGGTGTCATCATATCCCCCATGTGTACAACAGCAACAATACATAAAAATCAAATGACGAAACCCCTTTATTTTTATTTTAAAAATCCGAGTACAGCTAACCGTAGGTGCGCGGGTGTGCCCATTGCTTAGCTACAGTTAAAGCAGTTTAAAAGGCTGAAGAGGATAACAAAAAAGATATATGCAAATGAAGCAGTACAGCTATAGTGTAGAGGGCAGAGCATTCGCCTAACGAGCAGGCATTCCCAGTTCGAGTCCTACTCCAGCACAGTCTATTTTACATGGCAAAGCATGTTATAACCAATATTTATGTTGCAAAACCCATGAAAAAAACATATATGCATGAACTGGAGTACTGCAGGAAATGCACATGTGAAGTGTAAGTGTCATAATGAATAAGGCACTAGTAAGCAGGTTTAAAAACAAATAAGCAGTAGTATGCATATGTAAGCACTAGTAAGCGTGTTTAATTGCATTTGCACAGGGGTAAGCATTACCTACACAGATTAAGCAAAGTAGAAGCTAACTGAGTGTAAGAAATTGTAACAGCTCCGCGCAAATCCGCTTACAACTGCTTTAAAGTGCCTTAACCACTCTGTATCCAACAGCCCGTGTTCTGCCCAGCAACAAAATAAACAGCCTCTACAAGGCTCGAACCCAGGACCCTGCATACCATAGACAAAGTAATTTACCATTAAGCCATGCCAAATATAAAGAAATCTGATGTTTTCAGAAACATAACCTCCAGTCCAGGTATGCAACAGCACAGAGAATGTATACCAACATCTAGATGTATATGTGTTAAATATATTAATATCTAAACAGATACAACATATCTATATATGTAGATATACATATATATATATATATATATATATATATATATATATATATATATATATATTTCTAAAAATATATACATATATATTAATATATATGAACATATATACATGCAAATGCCTACATCGACACATATATGTGTCTACACCTATATGTCTACATATACACAGCAAGTTACATATGTGTACAAAGATATATATCTACGTAAGTATATACGGACATAGTTATATATATGTAAGCAGATATATCTATATATATATATATATATATATATATATATATATATATATATATATATATATATATATATATATATATATATATATATACATATATATATAGGTATATATGGCCATACATCTGTAGATAGCAATGGCAGATTAACAAAAACACATATGTCTACATGCACCATTAGTGGGGATGAGAGGCACCACACACTATACCTGTTGTATGAATAGGCATCCCACCCCCAAAGCCAAACACGTCCGCCCTGCAATACACTACCAGGTGTTGCAGATCCCATAACCAGGACCTGACACAACATGGTCACAAGATGTTAACAGTACTACATCCCACCTGTTTGATGTCAGGCTGGTATTGGTAACATATCATACAGTACAGTCTGCCTCCCATAGGAAATGTAAAATGTGGAAGCCATCAACATCCCCAGGATACAGATACACAGACACAGATATGCAGATACAGATATACAGATATACATATATATATATATATATATATATATATATATATATAGATATAGATATAGATATAGATATACATGTGACTACACATACACATGCATATATATGTACAGTAAGATACATATGTAGAAACTGCACACAATATGGAACAGCCACTATGCCTACAGTTAACACCTGAACAACTGGACACTGTATGGGCCACCCATACAAATGACATCCGCTGCCTGCAACATATACCCACAGAGAGGTCATAGGAAAAAACACCACACATAGGTTTGCAGAAATGGAAAACCTTTAATTGTGTACTATTACAGTTCTATATGCTATGTCATATAGCTGTTCAGACACTGACATCCATATAAACAGAGTAATGCAACTGTGAAACAGTTATAATAACAAAGTAGTCTGGAAAGGTTCACAACTGTTGCTGTTCAGGCCAAGCCCTTCAATTTGTACAATAGTGAGGACAGACTGGGCCACAGGATACTAAACAATCAACAGTATGTAATGCAGGTGTGTAGTTCAGCAGCTTCTATCTACACTCTGTACAAAATCAGTAGGTGGTAAAGACGTCATGTGTCCAAATGGGTTGTAACTATTACATAACAAGGCATAACTGACACCATCACAAGCACACTGACAAATAGAACAGTCTGTATGGCAGGAGGCAGCAGGCTTGCATTAACCCATTTTATGTAAGTAATGTAAATATAGGTGAAGAATACAGTACTGTACATCCAGATACCTTACGGCAGCTCACCCCTCATACTCCCACATTTTTTAACAGCCTAGGTCATTTATGGTGCTCCCCCCCCCCAGACTCAATAATAACAGGGCCATATACCACTGTTACATACACTGGCCTCTGGAGTGCATAAGAGCACACATGTATTGTGCAGGTGACGCCCACATATATATGCTCCCAGCCCCACTGTATGTGTGGGGGATACAACAGCAGTGGACTGATGGCAGCAATGGCAGTGTGATATGCTCACAGCCCACTACAGAACAACCCCTGACAGCATGTCATATGTCCAAAGCGTGGTATGTAGGTGGAGGACAGAGGCTGGAACACAGACACTAATGTGGAAAACTGTTGCCATACACTAAGCAAGTTGCTGGTGTTAGAGGATAGTCTGCAACATACCCTTAGTCAGGAAAGTGAGGTTAGAAACAGAAATGGATGTAGCCATGTACTGGTAGCACTCAACACACACACTGCCAGTGAAATATCTGGCACAGGACCTGTGGGGTGGATAGACAACACTTGATAGGTACACCTCTGGCCACCAAGAGGATATGCCCACAGTTGAGAGCTATGCAGGCAGACTGCATTCCAAGGTAAAGTAGTATGTACACACACACATCCTGTAACACCAGTACTATACAAAGCATAACACAACCCTACTTACACTCTGTCTGTAGTTCCTGAACCTCCTACAAATATGTAGCTGCCCTGAGTGTGCCGGTTCTCTTGTAAGAGGTATTGCTACCTGCTGTCTGTAACACTGATGTCCACACACAGGAAGGATGTCCATCACACAGGAAATGTAAAGGGATTGTGCACACATGATGTAGGGGTTTAGAGTAGGTGGTTGCCATGACAGTGGTGATTGGAAGTACTACACGTGTAATTATATATATATATATATATATATATATATATATATATATATATATATATATATATGGCTATCTGGATAATAATATGTACATATATTTCAACCATATGTCCTGGACATGGAGTGTAGCCCTACCCCAGCCTCTATAGTCCCACAGTCGTAGTGCAAGGGGATGTCAGGTATGTATAGCAGGTATATTAGTAGACTATTGCTACTGTCATTGGGATTGTCTTCACAGACATGGTGTGTGTTGGAGGTCACATCTACTTACAATGTGTGCCATTGGCTACTGATAGACATCATAAGGACATTATAGTAAAGTGCTGCTGCTAGCATGTAATGCCTCTGTGGACTGCAGCAGAAATACTGGCCAATATATGTGGACATTCTGACACACTCTGTACAGTCCAGAGGTATACACATAACCCCTTAGTGTTAAACATGTGTACCATGCCTGACAATATGGATGTAGACAGCCATGTAGATGGGTATAACACATAACGACTGGGATACATTTGCCACCATAGGTTATGCATTAACACACCCCTGTCTGGCCTGACACATAATAACCGCTGGTACAGGGGTGCCATGGCCACATACTACCCACTAGATTTTGACATACATCTGTAGAGCATACCACTGCACTGTCTGACATACAAGACTGTTAAGGGAGGCCCGGCAGCAATACATCTGGCAAGTACCTGCACATGACATATCACTGGGTAAGTATACTAAGCTGCTAGGCATGTAATAATGCGCTGTGCAGGCTACAGGCAGACTGGCTCAACACTGGCCTACATCTCCTATGGGGGAATGCACCTGTACCTGCATATATAGCAAGCTCTACAGGCATGTCACACCACAGGGTAAGATACACCTGTGTGAAAGTGCATAACCGCAACCAATGTGAACACAGCCACAGCCACATATGTTAAGCTAGCATAATATTACAGTATCTGGACTACCTGTTTGACACCATCCTCATATGTGCCACTCACAGACATATACTGGGCTGCTACACAGTTTGGTCTGATGGCTGTCTGTGGTATGGGACATGTGTGTGTATGGCCCTACAAACATGTACGCCAATACAGTACCATACAGTGGAGCAGCATGTAACATCAGATAGGACGGGACCTAGAACAATGACATCTACCACAGTCTGTACACAGGCTAAAGTACATATTAACAATACATACACTATCCACATTCACCATAAGTACACAGACCTCAGTACTGTACAAACATCTACAGAATGTTCAGGTTATGTCATCAAATATAACCCCTGCTGTACATAACATGTGTAGCAGTCTGATATCTCACTGGCTTATCAGATATGTTGTTGTTGTCTTTCGGCTTTTTCCCAGTTAGGGATCGCCACAGCGGAACTCCGGTCCGCTAATGATTGGCAGTAGATTTTGACAAACGCCGAGGTGCCAGCTCGACGTTCAACCTTCAACGAAGGCACACCCATTTACGCATGTCTTTTGAATGTCCACTCAACTGCGGGGAGGACATGAAGACTCCACACAGAAGGCACTCCCCACACTCCAGCCGAGAATTGAACGGGAGAACCTCTTGCTGAGCGGCAACAATGCTACTGCTGCACCACCGCGGATCGGCTTATCAGATATGATGACACTAATTATGGTGTACAGCACATATGCTCCACTTCATGCACGACATATGTACACAGGTTGACAGAGTTGTGGCTGGAAGAACATACACAGGGCCAGTAATGACATGTTGCTGTGATAACCTCATACATTTACTGTTGTAATAGGGTTTGTTGCAACATATGTCCTGTGAGGGATATGAAGCCAGTAACTGTCACGGTTTTCACCATTATTGACTGCAATCCTCACACTACCTTTTGCAGTCTACAGATAGATGCTCAATTGGTAACACATGAAACCAAAGGCACAACACACTGCCCTGTCTGCAGATGACCCTGCAGATGGGGATTCCTCATAAACATGGAACTGACATGGCAGGTATTGAGACATGTAGGACAGTCATATCCACATATACACTGTTAAACCAACAGTACTCCACATGCAGTATAGCAGCACTTACTGTCTGTAGTCAGGTCAGGCACATCCCCCTCCTGTGTGTTGCCCTGTTTCCACAGAGTATGTTGTTAAAGGTAAATCCCCAATCCATCTGAGATGCTGTTTGCCAAACAACAGATTTGATTCCTGCTCACAGTGAATGAAAAGGGCCAACACCAAAATTATGTTCCTAGATATTGGAATGTGTTTCCATGCAATTGGCTATGGGAATGTTACCAGAGCTGTTCCACATGAAATCAGCTAGGAGAGGGCTGCAATTCATGCAGTGGCCATCAGCTTATCATGAGCATCACTTAAAATACACATGCTGCTGCCAAGCAAAGCAGGTGTAGGTCTCCACATCCACCAGAGAGGGAGTGGAAGAGGCAGATAGAGTCAAAGACAAGTCAGGGGTGGTGGGAGAGTAAAACCTAAGCATGCTTTTGTCACACACCTACCAGCACAGGGTATAAACCCCTAATGACTATGTAGTGCTATCACAGTTCTATGCAGTTATTGGATGCACCACATGGGTTATCTGTTGTGGAGCCCTCAGGACATATATGTGATGGTGACTGACATCTGCAACAGGGATATGGTAGCTATACGGTAGGTGACGTACACATGCCTGTCCACATGAACAGGTGCAAGCATCAACACAGCCACACTCTCACAGGGACACACACACACACACACACACACTGACACACTTGGCAGAGCCAGGATTACAACTCATCAGTAGTGGGATTGCCACAACACATCACTGTGCAGGTATCACATGCACCACACGGGTCATACGGGGGTTGTATGGGCAAAGGGTATGGGCAGGTGTCTGACATCAGACAGCATGCTTCAGTATGCCCATGGGGGTTGTAGGGAGTGTAGGATGTGAACGTATGCACCATACAACACACACACAAACACACAGAGTGCCAGTACAGACATGCATGGGTGCATGTCTGCATGGGTGTGTGGTGGTCAACTGGGCCATACAGCTGTACAAGGCTAGGCAATGGGTATACCTTGGCATCAGGCCACATGACAATGGTCTGCATTGTGACTCAGGGCTGTAGGGTCTGCATTTGCCCATACAGGTGGGTATTGTATCCCCCATCCAGTCACCTGGGTGACTATTGTGTGTGGCCAATGCTGTGCATCGTTTGCCATGTATGTGTTCCGTAGTCCATGACATGGACGGTGTCTGGGATGTGCACACCTCCCACATGCATGTACAGTGACATGTGGAACTGTACCCGGGGTGTCCGGCCCATGTTGTGAACACAGATTATCCTCAGATGTGCCAGTCTTGCCTACCCATGGCAGGAACTGTTAATGGGTAGCAGGTTTACCCTGCACCTACATTGATAGCATGCTAACGGCATTCCCTGGTGTCAGTGGCATCAGTCAATACAGGGTATGTTGTCAGGCATGGTATGTCCTTTGTGGGTCACATGTGATGGCACCACAGGTATTTTAGATGTCCATTGGGGAACATGGGGAAGGTGCACTTTCTGCATGTACGTGCATATTGAACAGATGGACAGGGTGCCATGCCCTCTCTAGCCCACAGCTATCACCCCGTAGTTACTATCAGTGGCCAATATGCAGTGTACTACCCACATATTGGCTGTTGTCTAGGCATGTGTGTGTGTATGAGACATGGGTTGAGAGTGTGCTCTGGGTAATACTGAGGTTGTTAACTGTGATTGCCTGGCCTTGATGTCACATGTATGGGTATGGCTTTGCACCCCATCCTCTCAGCTATTTCACATCTGTTATCCCTGTATGGTGGACATTGCGATATATATATATATATATATATATATATATATATATATATATATATATATACCACAGGTGTTACACACTCACAACCACCTCCACATAGGATACGTGCTACAAATACACATGCAGACCTGTTATGTCTGAGAGCAGAACCCCTACCTAGCTAGTTTATTACACTATAGCACTATGCAGTTATAGTACACGCCACGGAGATTACTGGAGTACTCCTTCCCCAAAGGTGTATATCACATTGGATGACATCAGCAGGATTGCCAAAGTAGGGCATTCGAATTGTAGTGAGTATGACTAGCCTAAAATGCATTGTTCCCTACACAGACAGTGACACTCACACAAAACATTCATAACCTACATGTGTGGGTATAGAACCCCTAACAGAAGTATATATCATACTACAGCATGGAGCTGTTATAGGACGCACCACAGGGATTACTAAAGAACTCCTTTCCCAAAGGTGTATTTCACAATGAATGACATCAGCAGGATTGCCAAAGTAGGCCATTTGAACTGTACTGTGTGTGACTAGCCTAAAATGCATTGCTTCCTACACAGACAGTGATACACACACACAAAACATCCACAACAGACATGTGTGGGTATAGAACCCCTAACACTGGTCTATATCACACTACAGCATGGAGCTGTTATAGGACGCACCACAGGGATTACTAAAGAACTCCTTTCCCAAAGGTGTATTTCACAATGAATGACATCAGCAGGATTGCCAAATTAGGTAATTTGAAATGTACTGTGTGTGACTAGCCTAAAATGCATTCCTCCCTACACAGACAGTGACACATACACAAAACATCCACAACTGAAACATGTGGTTATAGAACCCCTCAAAGGTCTATATCACACTATAGCATGGAGCTATTATAGGACACACCACAGGAATTACTAGAGAACACCTTCCCCAAAGGTGTATTTCACAATGAATGACATCAGCAGGATTGCCAAAGTAGGCCATTTGAAATGTACTGTGTGTGACTAGCCTAAAATGCATTGCTCCCTGCACAGACAGTGACACACACACAAAACATCCACAACCGAAATGTGGGGGTAGAGAAGCCCTAACAGAGGTCTATATCACACTACAGCATGGAGCTGTTATAGGATGCACCACAGGGATTACTAAAGAACTCCTTCCTTCCTTCACAATGAATGACATCAGCAGGATTGTCAAAGTAGGCCATTTGAAATGTACTGTGTGTGACTAGCCTAAAATGCATTGCTCCCTGCACAGACAGTGACACACACACAAAACATCCAGAACTGCCATGGGTGGGGATGGAACCCTACCACAGTTCTAAATCACACTACAGCAGTACACAGTTATGGCACGCACTACAGAGATTACTAGGCTACAACCTTCCCAGATGTGTATTTCTAGGTGGGTGACATCAGCAGCCTTGCCAAAGTTGAGTATATGAATAGTAAGGAGTGTGAGTACCCTAAAAAGCATTGTTCTCTACAAAGTCAGAGACAGCCAGACTCACACACAAACACACACTCACACAGTTGCCAAGTCTGGGGCTAGAATTCCTACCCAACTACTTTATCACACTACAGCAGTACGCAGTTATAGGACATGCTACGAAGATCACTGGGCTACAACCTTCTCAGAGGTGTATTTCTAGGTGGGTGACATCAGCAGCCTTGCCAAAGTTGAGTATATAAATTGTAAGGAGTGTGAGTACCCTAAAAAGCATTGCTCTCTACACAGAGACAGACACACACTCACACAGTTGCCAAGTCTGGGGTTAGAACTCCTACCTAGCTACTTTATCATACTACAGCAATATGCAGTTACAGGACACGCTACAGAGATTACTGGGCTACAACCTTCCCAGAGGTATATTTCTAGGTGGGTGACATCAGCAGCCTTGCCAAAGTTGCATATATGAATTGTAAGGAGTGTGAGTACCCAAAAAAGCATTGCTCTCTACGCAGTCAGACAGACACGCACACAAACACACACTTGCCAAGTCTGGGGGTTAGAACTTCTACCTAGGTTCATAGGTTCATAGGTTGGTACTAGGCTATCGGCTCTAAGGCCTATGCAAGCCTAGCCATAACAATTGCCTGGATATTTCTTCCCACAATATTTACTTCTCTGGGCCCTTGTCTAGCAGGGTGACTGACATGATCCCCGGGGTGAATTTACTATCTCCCATCCAATCATCAAGATTCCTTTTGAAGAGGGCCAATGAGGCACTCTGCTTGACATGTATGGGCAGTCTATTCCAGAGTCTGGGGAGTCTCTGGGTCAGGAACCTATCCCTCCAGCATGTTTTGTTCATTGTGATAATAAGGTTTAGATCCCTGGAGTGTGTGGCTCTGAGGGATTGGGATTTCTTTAAGTGGGGCATGTCCAACAGCTCAGGGTTTGACATGGCATTGTATGTTAAGCAGAGATCGCCTCTGATTAGACGATATGCCACAGAGTATAGCTGGAGTTATTTTAGACGGTCAGCATATGGCATCTGCTTTAGACCTGTGATTCTTTTAGTGAGGTATTTCTGTGGCCTTTCCAGCTGTTGCAGATGTCTTGTGAGGTACATACCAAATGGGGCATTATACTCTATAATGGGTCTAATGAGGAATGAGTACAGTGGGACAATAACCTCCTTTTTTCTGGATGAAAAGCCCTTAGTGATGAGGTGTGCCACACAGAAGGATTTCCTGACTGTTGTGGCGATGTGGTTATCGAAAGTGAGACCACTGTCCACCTGTGTCCCTAAGCCTCTCATCACACTTTCAATGTTTAGTGTCCTGTCACCTATGTGGTAATTCATGGGTTAATGTTTTTTTTCAAAGGGGATCACTATACATTTGTTGGCATTAAGCTTGAGCCCATGGCTCTGGCACCAGGCATCTGTTTCTGTAAGGCCCTTTTGTAGAATATCCACATCATTTGGGGATTCAGTAATGGCTCCCAGTTTGCAGTCATCTGCAAACTTTGTTAGCCAGAGTCCCTTAGTGTTGGTCTGTACTTCAGAGAAGTAGATGCCAAACAAGAGTGGTCCCAGGACTGAACCCTGAGATACTTCACTTGTCACTTTATCTGGAGCTGGATTTGGAGTCAGCTACTTTTACAGTCTGGGTTCTGTCAGTAAGCCAGTTGGCAACCCATCAAGTGACATAGGGATTTATGCCCAGCTTAGTAAGTTTATCTATGATTCCAGAGTGGGGAATGGTGTCAAAGGCCTTGGCGAGGCCCAGATAGGCAGCGTGGACCGCCTTACCCTCGTCCACAGCTCTGAAGACTGATTCAAAGAAGTCAATCAGATTCAGGAAACAAGATCGGCCCTTCACAAACCCAAACTGGGTGGGGTCCAGTGTTTGAAGGTTGCCAATGTCTTTGTTTATAAGTTCCATGATAATGCATTCCATACCCTTGCAGATCAGGCTTGTCAGACTGATGGGACGGTAGTTCCCGGGATCCAAGGCAGATCCTCCCTTGTGGAGTGGGATAACTGTAGCTGTGCGCCACTCAGTGGGCACAAAGCCTGAGGTGAGGCTATGATTAAACATGACACTTAGGTGAGGTGCCAGTTCATTTAGTAGTTCATGTAGTACACAGCCTGGGATGTCATCTGGTCCCATGGATGCTGTATTCTTAGCTTTGGAGAGTGCGGTTTCTACCTGTGTGGCCATGATTATTGGAATTTGGCAATCTTTTGTTATTGAGATGGGCCCTTTAGGGGGTGAGAGGGGGGTGAAGTTGGCAATAAATTGATCTGCCATGATATTGGCAATATCCTTGGGATCAGTATATTTAATGCCATTCTGTTGTAGCTCAGAGCAGATCTGAGCATTGTCATTTAGATTCTTGACATAACTACAGAATGCCTTGTGGCTGTCTTTGGAATCTTTGGCAATTTTATTTTCATAACTAGCTTTTGAGGATTTTATGAGGGATCTCAGCTTCTTACTGTAGCTGGTGAGGGAGTTTTTTGCATCCTGGGATTTTCCTCTTTTCTGCAACAGTTTCTTCCTTCTGTTGTATAGTTTGTTTATAGCAGGGGACCACCAGATTGGCTTCCTTTTTTTTGGAAAAGAGCATCTTGGTTCTATTTGGGATGGCACGATTCATGCACGAGTGGATGTGTTCATACAGTGCCTTAGTGTAGGATTCTGCAGTTGAACTTCCAGATCCCGTCTGCGTGGGTGTTGTGAAGTTTGTCACTTCTGACTTCAGTAGCATGAAGTTGGCTTTGGAGAAGTTTTTTAAAGAGGTTTCCTTAATGGGGGGTGGGGGTGGGATGTGGATGTCAAGGGTGATTTGCTTATGGTCAGAGCTGACCAGTGAGGGGATGACCACTGGTGTGGAGCATCTATCTCCCATGTTGGTAATGACCAGGTCTAGGATATTGGAGCCTCTGGTGGGACAATGGATTACTTGATCCAGGGCGTTGGAATTTATGAATTCCAAGAACCGTTGGGAAAAGTTGTTGGTACCCGAGTAGTTTTCCCAATTAATGGCAGGGTAGTTGAAATCACCCAGTATTAGGGTGTTTGGTTGTATCTTAATATTTTCCAATATGTTTAGAAAGGTGTAGTGAGAATCTTGGGGCATGGTGGGGGATCTGTAGCAAGTTACAATTTGGATTGCAGTCTTACCTAGTGTTAGTTGCACCTGGAGAATTTCAGATGTATTGGGTTGGGCAAGTAGCCTGGAGGTGTGAATATCCTTGGTGAATATGGACACTCCTCCACCTTTAGTGTTTTGGTCTTGGTTTTGTGGCCGAAAAGTGTGGTAAGAATTGTAGCCTGGTATTGTAGGGGTGCCCTCTGGAGCCTTGAACCAGGTCTCAGTTACTGCACAGATATTGATGTTCTCCATTTTTAGGAGTGCCTCGAGAGAGTGCATTTTGAGGTTTAGACTTCTAGCATTGAGTAGCATTACCTTCAAATTTTGCATGCTTGTATCTGTTACGGTGGTGGTTTTATCCTTTGAACCTTGCCTAAAAAAGGCACTATAGGGGTGGCAAGAGCTTTAACCAGTAACCTGAATTCCAGGGGTGACAGGTGCAGACCATTTCTGGCAAAGCATCGTGGTTTGTCGATCATGTCTTCCCAGGCAGACAAATACTGGATCCCCTTTGAATGTCACCAGAAGCTTAGCCAATTGTTGAAGTCAATCATTTTGTCCTTATACTGTGGTATCATTCTGGGTGAAGGCAGGATGCTACTCAGGGCTAGGGGCATACCTGCCTGGGTCACATGATCCAAGAGCTCTTCCATGTCTCTTTTCATGTAGTTCTGGGAGGTACGTCTCAAGTCATTCACTCCAGCATGGACAATGACAGAGTCATATTTGTACTTGTTGTGAAGTGACTTGAGTGCATGCGTTATGTGGTGGATCCTGGAACCCGACAGGCAGCTGACTGTAATTTTCTCCTTGTTCAGCCTGGTGAGTGGGACATCAGTGTGCCTGACTATAGCGTCACCTATGGCTAAAGTGTTGGGTACATTGTCTTGCCTTAGGGGCTGTTGTTGGGTGGCACACTGGTGTTGTGAGCTATGTGTCACTTTGGTTGTGACTGGTATTTGTTTGCATTTCAGCTTCGGAGGTCCTTGTTGCTTGGGCAGGTTTATGTTAAGGGTCTCCGCATATGTGGGTTTAGTGTTGCTATGTGTGGGTGTTGATGGTGTGGGTTTTGAAGGGCTATGTGTTGCTTAAGGTGTAATGCAGGTGTTAACCTTCTCCTCTTGACTGTCTAGCACAATCTTGGCCGGAGAGAGCTTTGCTTCCAGTTTGGCTATGTAAGTGCATCTCTCGCAGGTTGTAGTGTTGGGTGGTAGAAGGAGAGGATTGTCTGTGTACATGAGGCAGTTGCCGCATTGCCCCAGTATGCCCAGATTCACCAGGTGGACAGGAAAAATCACCGGAAGCTGACCCTTGGACATGCCTGTTTAGGTGCTTTTTTGTAAAGTTTAAGATCTGTTTTCCCTTACCTTTGCAAGGTACTTTGCAGTTATAGGCTGTTTAGTGCCTATGATTAATTTCTCCTTATTGACAAGGAGAGCTGAGTGATTGTATCAGTTTCAGGTTTCCTTGTGCTTTCCAGCAGGTTCTAGAGCAAGTGCTAGTCACAGGGGTTCAGATTTTAGTGCTACTACTGAGAAACCAGTTAATTTTAATGGAAAATTTGAAGAGCAGACTTTCTGGCACCTGTAGCCTCGCAGTGCTGCACAATGTGAAAAATGTGCAAACACACGTGTTTTTAAGCCAGAAAGTTGAAAGGGATAGAAATCAGCCCAAAAAGGCTAATAAAATTACAATTTTAGAGCTGGAAACCACTCCTCTAGTATTAGATAGGCAGTACAATGCTCACCAGTCCCTTTGGTAGGCAGTAGGACTTCCCTCTGCCACAGCAAGGTCTAGATAGCTCTGAGCACAGAAAATAACATCCAGAGACAAGCAAAGCTGAGTGTGTAGTCCTAAGCAGTAAATGCAATTAAAACTCTAAAAAATTAGCAATTTAAAACTTTTTAAATGAAGCAAGGCAAGTGCACAACTGAAAAACGATTTAAGAGGCAGTAACACAGCAGAATAAGTAGCTAGTCTACATATACAGAGAAGTCTATATATACAGAAAAGCAGCTAAAACACATAAAAACACTTCAGATGCAGTGCAACCCAGAGCACTTGAGTTGTAGCAATATTAAGGCAATTACAGTTATAATAAATGCTCTAAAATATACTCTATATTTCCAAAAAGTTTGAGAAGCACAGTCAGAACACAAGGAGATTCAGGCAAAAATTATTATTATTTTTTTTTCTGAAAGGGAAAAAGGAGAAATAGAAGGCCTTATCAAATGTTCTCTCTCTATTAGGTAGAATGAGCTAATGACACTAGACTGGGAGGAGTGTCCCAGATCAGATTTACATTAGGGGCGGGCAACTGCAAAGCCACCAAGTATAACAGCAAGACACCAACAGTGAGAGAGGGTGGAGACAATACTAAAGCTATTAGCCTACAGACAGTAAGCACTACAGAAAGCCACAAAATGAAAGTTTTTAAATAGATAAAGATTTGTAAAGATACAGAATGCTTTTAACTGCAAACAGATCAGTTACCCTTGCAGATTACGTAATATCAATAAAATATACTCAAAAACTAAGCAGCATGCAATAAAAGTGCTGTATATAATTGCTAGAAACAATAATCAGTATAAATAATCGAAAAAACAGGCTATTTATAAATCTCAGCTGAGTTGTAGTCAACACCTCTCATCCACTCTGCTCTAGTTTATCACACTACAGCAGTATGCAGTTATGGGACACACCACAGAGATTACTGGGCTACAGCTCTCCCAAAGGTGTATTTCACATTGGATGACCTCAGCAGGCTTGTCATAGTAGGGCTATGGGGAGGGCAGTGTGTGCATGGGCCATAACCCATTCATCTAGGGGTTGACACGCCACATACAGGCACACACGGGATCATATGTCACAGGTACGTGTATACAGCTGCTAGATGACTACTTCCTTGTGCAGTCATGTTACACAGCTGGCACATGCACCACATAGTCTGTAATGCTGACAGATACTGGTGGCTAGTATCTGCAGTGAGTGATATCTGCACCTCATGTGTTTGGGGCCCTTTGGCTGTGTGCTGGGTGGGACAGGCCTGGATGGCTCCTTGTCACAGTCACCCTCTTCCACACATCTATGTACGTCTACCTTTGGCTTATTATAGTGTATTGTCCCGACATATATGTCTGTATTCCTATCCACTGTGTGTGCAAGGCATGAGTGGTTCATACTGATGAGTGTCTGCACTAACAACTGCAACTGCCAGATATGTCTGGTCCACTGGTGTTTGCAGATATGGCCTTCATGTGGTCAAGTGTGTGAGCATGCCCAGTATGACCTATCAGTATGTTGTTGACTGACATTGCCTTCATTTCTGTGTGTGTGAGCATGCCCAGTATGGCCATCTGTACTGAATGTGCGGATCGTGTCCAGGTAGTTTGTGTTGCAGTGCTGACCTTCTTGTTGTACACCGACAGGTAGCATGCTGTCTCTGCAGGGTATCCATCGATCATTTGGCTTTGACTGTTACTACATTTCTGCATAGCAGGGGGGGCACACCTGACTGTTTCTACATTTCTACATAGGGGTGGGGGGCACACCTGACTGTTATTACATTACTATGTAGGATGGGGGGGCAAAACTGACTATTTCTACATTTCTACACAGGGTTGGGGGGGGCATGACTGTTATTACATTACTATGTAGGATGGAGGGGCACACCTGACTATTTCTACATTTCTACACAGGGTTGGGGGGACACTCCTGACTGTTATTACATTACTATGTAGGATGGGGGGCACACCTGACTATTTCTACATTTCTACACAGGGTTGGGGGGGTACACCTGACTGTTATTACATTACTATGTAGGATGGGGGGCACACTTGACTATTTCTACATAGGGTTGGGGGGGCACACCTGACTGTTATTACATTACTATGTAGGATGTGGGGGGCACACGTGACACTTGTACACATTTGCTATGACTGTACTGGTATGTCAGGTACTCCATTTCATTCTGTATTGCTAACTATCATGCTGACTAGAGGCATACCAGTGTACTACAGGTTGTAGCTTTGGTTGCCGTACATATTATTGTCTGACTTCCTACCCTTCAGAACTAACATCCCACTGCCTGCCCTCCTGTGGTCTGTCTGTGTAGGCCTGGGGGGAGGTTAACCATAGCCATCATTTTGGGGCCATGGCACAGGCTCTGTTTGGGTTTGTCTACACCCGTCCTGCTGGCTGAGACTGTTGTTGGGTATGTGAACCGCCCTGACTGGCATGTGTGGGTCATATGGACACACATGTTGCTCAGCACATTTCCTGCAGTGGGTTTTGTCGCTCTGTGTAGTACTGGTACTATGGTGACTCCAGTATGTGTTACAGATGTCATGATGCCACTATGTGTGTCTACTATCCGCTGCCATAACATTCAGCCACCCAATTCCCTTGCATGCTCACATCCATACCATAGCAACAGGTAACAACACATTCTACTCCATTTGGCAATTGGTAGGTTGATTGACTTACTTTGAGGGTGTGCCAGACTTGCGGATGGTGCTGGAGGGCTGCCTATGTCGGATGCACATAGTACACACCCTATACATGGTTGAGCACAGGTAGTGTCATGTTTGGCATCCCTTTTACTGAATGTGCGAGTCAGAGAGAGGTGTCATTCCCTGGGTCCCTACTGTGTTAGTGCATGTGCTATGCATTGCCTATTTGCCAAGGCCAGGGCATACTGGGCATGCCTCCTTCTGCCTACTGGGACAGGCTCAGGTTGTTCCTCCTCTGGGTCACTCTGTGCCTGTGCAGGCCTTGGCATTGGTGGGGGGCTGTGTGGCCCTGCCCCATGCTATTCCTGCTGCAGCTGTTTCCGCTGGATCATATTGTGTAGCATAGCACATACCATAACAATTTGGGTACATGTAGCTGGTGAATACTGCAAGGCTCCACCGGATGTGTCCAGACATCGGAACCATGACCTGAGCATCCCAAACACATGCTGTATTATATGTCTGGCCTGTGCGTGTGCCTCATTATGACATTGTTGTTCAGGTGTGTGTGCATTTCTGATGGGTGTCATCAGCCACGGCTCCAGTATGTACCCAGAATCCCCCACTAAGTGACCGTAGGGGATGTCTCCATTGGCAAATCTGTGGTACTGCTGTGTCAGATGCCATATGTGGGAATAGTCATAGCTTCCAGGGCAGCCAGCACACACATTCATTATCATGCCCTGGGCATCGCATACAACCTGGCAGTGGATGGAAGGGATGTCCCTGTGGTTGATGTGCTAAGCTAGGAGCAAACCCAAGCCACAGGGCTCCAATCCGCTTACAGTATGCCTGAGACCCCCCCCCCCATGATGTCACCTACCTCCTTGGCTTGCACCAAGCTGTTCCTACTCTTACACTGTTGGGACCTGACTCACATCCTGGGGAAAACTGGGATTCACTATCCTTCCCCGCATTTGCATAGGATTGCCTGCTAATGCAGTTACATGTCTCACACTGAGCCTCCCCCCTTAGCAGCCACTACTCACTGGCCAGGTTGTCTTCTGCCTGCCATTGACTTGCATGGAAGAATACTGATTTTAGCTAGAATGCTTATTTTAGGTTTATTTTATTATTTTCCCCTCAATCCCATTTGCGTGCCACTTCCCTACGCTTAAACAGCCGAGATTGGATAAAAAAAAGAAAAGTTGGGGTTTTTTTGCTTTGTTTTGATTGCAATGCCAATGGCCTTATACTTGGCCATTAGCATGCTTACTACTTGATATGCAGCCTTTATTCGGAGCTGTCATAGCTCTGTTTTGGATTTTGCAGAAATGTACTCGGTTACTAACCTGGATTTCTCCTGCAAATGGGGTAATTTGCATGCCAGGGCTTAGTCCGTGCAAGATTAGTGCAGGACCGCTTGTGCACACCCCTGCGGGCTGTTCCTGGATCGCACAGCAGACATATTGCCTGCTTGAGCTCCTGCACCAATCTTGCACTCCATGCAAGCTTTTGAGAATCTGGGGGATTATGTCTAAATACCCGACCATAGAAATAAATTTCACGATCATTAATATATTTTATTTTACTTACTTCTTTAAAATGTTCTTGGTAGTAAAGAAGGAATAAATTGTGTAATATATAACCTCAGATGTAATCTGTTACTTATTCCCTGTGCCTCAGCAGAAAAAATATAAAACTTCCAGTTTACTCCTTAGAATGCCATCTGCTGAGGTGCCAGGGGATAATAACTTATTGCTACCTGAGGACTATCCACTGTCAAGGTTTCCACAGAATGTCCAAATTTTTGCCTCATAATTTCGGTCTGTCCCAATTAAAATTTGTGGTTTTCTGGCAAATCACTGAGGACTGAAGTCACTAAATAATGTTATACATTTGAGTTTCAGACTTCATATCCTTTCAAAAAAATGAATGCTAACACAAATCCTATTATTCTAGCAACTTTTTAAGTTTCTAAGAGCAATGTTTAAGATCTGTCCCTATTTTGGGGACTTTGTCCCCCCTTAATTTAGGCTTTGCACGGATTTCTTGTGCTGAGAGGTCCACCTGAAGTGTTTTGGTCTTTTTTAATATTTTTCACCAGTTTGGTGCTTGCTAAAATGATTTGTTTTGAAAAAACTTGGCCTCATTCATTCTAAAAGTGACTAACTGACTACAAAACATTTAATCCCTTAGGTGTCTGCAACAAAAACGTGACAATCTCAGTAATGTAAAACACAAAAAAAATTCATCCCCAACGTGGAGACAAGCATTGCTCACATGAACTATTTAAATTATATTAATTTTGAGGTCTTGCCATCTCAAAGAAAAGGTAGAAAGTGAGACAAAACATAGCACCCACCTTGTTTCTGTCTTGTCAGAGTTTCATGTCAATTAATCCAAGCCAGTGACCTTCCAGTTACAATGTTCTGATCATCACTCAACTGGACATTAGCCGACAGTGCGGATACCTTAATCCAGCCCTATGGTGCAGACAGGCTGCATATGCACATCCCGAGGCAGCTATAATAGATCTTGCAAAGCTTTTATGGGAGCGAGGCTAGAACTGTCCAAAGGGACTACAGAATGGCCCACTCAGTAACTCCCAATATTTGCTTCCATTTGGGAATGAATGAGCTCGGGGGCTGTTGCTCCAAATGGGATCAGGAAGGGGTGCTATTGGGCCAATCCTGTGGACAGTAAAAAAAAAAAATCAGTTGGGATACCTTCTTAAAATCTGTAATATAATCTTAAACTGGTCTGTATGCTTTATGGAATCCAATGTGTTTGCTGCGGCAAATTAAAGGATATGTGACAGATCACTTGTTTTTTGAAGATAAAATGGTTGTTAGGATTTCCAGTTTGTTTCTGTACAAAACAGAGTTTCATGCAGATAAAGATAGATATTTGCAAACCCTAATGGGCAGGGAAATATGTCCTAGTTACTGAAAAGAAGGAAGCTGCAGTTCTTGGGCAGTGAAGGTGACTGAAAAGGCACTAGTACGTGGACTGCATAAATTAAGGTGACTGGCACAAAGAGACAGTATTAGGTAGTAAAGATTAATCTGAAAAATGAGGACACGCAGCATTAGCACATGAAGAACGAGCAATTAATAGATGGTAGGTACTAAGAGCTTTGTGTGCAAACTGAATCATTGGGGAGGAAGAGATGTTGCAATGTGTAAGCAAAGATTAAAAGTAATAATGAAAAGTAAGTATAAAATGAATTCATGAAACAGTGAAAATGTTAGACAGTTTTAGATGCCAACAACGAAAATCAAAAAAAACATTGAATGTGTCTTATTTATAATTGCTTCTTTGTTGTACTGTAAAAAAAAATGTCACATATACGTAACATTCTAGTTTAGTAAATGTTTTGTTTAATTTTCTTTCTTTTCTTCTACTTCTTCTATTCCCCTTCAGTGTATACCTCATATTTGATTATAAAATGATTACCATTTACAATTATATTTACTTGTACAGACGGAATTTTAATTACAAGGGTATGTCTTCATTGTTAAAACCTAGCTTGGCGTGTGTGTGTGTGTGTGTGTGTGTGTGTGTGTGTGTGTGTGTGTGTGTGTGTGTGTGTGTGTGTGTGTGTGTGTGTGTGTGTGTGTGTGCGTGTGTGTGTACTTAATCATCTTTGAGAATCCTCTAGTTTTGACATTTGCAGTTTTAAATCAGTTTTAAATCAGGCTCCTACTATACTATAAGGATGTGATGGATTAGGGTATAGAAGGAGGGAAACTAATGCTGCCAATTTACCTTTTTGTGAATATAGCAGTGAGTACTATAAAATGTGTAAAAAAACAAAGAAAGGAAGGAATTATCGTGTAGCTCAAAATGATGCTATACAAAAACATGTCCATCAAGCTCTTTATAGTAATGCATTAAAGAAATAGCAAAAAAAGCAAAACATTTCTCTTGTGCCAGATGACAGAGAGCACATATGTACATTCTGCATTCATTTTCCAGAGCACAGTACTTCTAGTCATTTTTAAGGATTTAGATTTCCAAGGAGGATAGCAGAACAGCAGTGACAACCTCCATTTTTTTGTAGCTCTGTCAACAAAAGTGACAGCATCTGGATGGGTGTAGACAAGAAAGAGAGTTTACAGAATGGCAAGCGTTCTGATATAGGCCATGGAATGCTGAAGAGGAAAAGTCCTTAAATACTTCCAAGTAATAACTGAACTGAAAAGATAAGCCAAACAAATCAGGTTGCAGCTATAAAATGAAAATTAGAACAAGTGATATGGAATGAAATTTTGCTACTTACAGCAATTTGCCAGAAGTAAACCATAATAGCAATGCATGCAGCACAGATGAAATGGGATAGGCTGTTCCCCATTACTGCTGACATATCTGAATGACAGCTGGATGGCATGCTGTCAAAAGTCACTGTCACTACTGTAATTTTGTTAAAAATAAAGAAATGTTCATCAGTGTCAGCTGTTATGTGGTAGAATGCATGGAACAGGAAAGCTAGTTATCAAGATAAAAAAGTTTGACCACTACCTGTACAAGATGATATTACATATAGTGATGGACTATATGATATGGTACTGTAAATTGCCATAGTTAAGGAACTGTGATTCCCATCCAGACAAATTGCTTTGGTATAACTCTTTACATTACATTTTCATATACATTTCTTGTGAAAAAAGTAGTCATAAACAAAATTGGTGGTAATGGTGTTTACCATGATATCTTGTCTAGTAGGTGATTAAACAAATCAACTTGAAATGCTTCTTGACAAATGTAAAAGTATTTCGACTAGGACAGAAAAAAAACGTTGAGTACTTTCTTATTTATGGAGTGGATGAATGCAAAATTCTTCATTTCTTTTGGAAGTATCTGCCTATCTGTCCATTCATTCTTTTATCTACTTAACTATTATTATTATTATTATTATACATTTTCCAACTTATTTTATATACCTGTTTCAGGAATTCTGCTACTGTAAATGTCTAATTCTTACCAAGATGGTGAATTTTCCAATAACTGCTTAATTGCTGTTTGGGACAGTATTGCCCAGATTTCCTAAAATTAGTCAAGAAATGGCATTGTGTAGGACAGGCTGTCAAGCGGATGTTAAACAAAAGCCAAGATATGTTACTGATCTAACCATCATGCTAGAGTTAATTTGCTGATCAGCTTGATCCTGTAGTCATGGGTTTGATCCCAGGAGTCTCCATCTATATACTATGTTACTATTACCAAGTGGCATACTTGAGTAGCATCTTACCCTCACCAAGAATGATGCCACAATATGAAGACAAAATGATCAGTTTCAACAATTGGCTTAAGTACTGGTGTCATTCAAAGGGGATCCAATGCCTGTCAGCTTGGGATGATATGCTCAACAAGCCATGATGCTTCGCTAGGGACAGCTTGCACCTGTCACCCCTGGGCTTTCGGATATTGGCAAAGGCTCTTGCTATCCCCATAGTGCCTTTTTTAGGCAAGGCTCAAAAGACAAACCCACCTCCATAGGTATCACAAGGGATAAGAAACTAAGAGTAATGCTACTCAACGCCAGAAGTCTAAACCTCAAGATGCACTTTTCGAAACTCTCCTTAGCATGGAGAACATCGATATCTGTGCAGTAAGAGAAACCTGGTTCAGGGCTCCCGAGAGTACCCCAGCAATTCCAGGTTATACCTCATACCATGCTTTTCGGCCCCAAAACTTGGACCGAACCACAAAAGGAGGGGGAGTATCGATATTCATCAAAGATACCCACACCTCCAGGTTGGTGGCAAAGCACGAAGCATCAGAGACTATCCATGTGCAACTAACAGTGGGTAAAACTGCCTTCCAGTTTATAGCCTGCTACAGACCACCCTCCCAAACCCAGGAACCCCACTCGGCCTTCCTGAGAACACTGGAAAATATGAAGGTCTCTCCAAACACCATTATATTGGGCGACTTCAACTACCCAAACATAGAGTGGGAGCATTACTCTAGCTCCAACACCCTAGCCCAAAGGTTCCTAGAATTTATAAACTCAAATGCTATGGAACAACTTGTTACCACTCCCACAAGAGGGGAAAACATACTGGACCTGATCATCACCATCATGGGGACTCTATGCTCCAGACCAGAAGTGTATCCCTCACTGGTAAGATCAGACCATAAACTAATCTCACTGGATATTCACATCCCGACCCCACCCCTGCCCAGAAAACCACAGTGAAAAACTTCTCTAAAGCAAATTTCACACTCCTCAAAACTGAGGTGGAATCCTTCAAAGCCCCCGGGCCTGTGGAAAATACGGCCCAGACCGCAGATCCTTTATAAACGCATTCTATGAACACCTTCAGGAATGCATGGATCATGCGATCCCAAATAAAACCAAGACCCAATCCTCCAAAGGCAGACGTCCTGTCTGGTGGACCCCAGCCATAAACAAACTATACAATAGAAGGAGGAAGCTACAAATGATAGAGCAAAATCCCAAAAAGGGAAGGCATCACTGATCAGTATTAGCAAAAAACTACGGGCACACATAAAATTGTCTAAGGCCAGCTTCGAGAGAAAAATTGCACAGGACACTAAGGATAATCACAAGGCTTTCTTTAGTTATGTTAGGAACCTGGGTGGTAATTCCCAGATATGCTCAGAATTAGTCCAAAATGACAAAAATACACGAACCCACAGACATTGCCAACATCCTAGCTGACAGGTTCAGCGCAAACTTCTCCCACCCTCCCCACCAAAAGGGCAAATATCTATCCCAGCAGAGTGCTGCCCCCCTGACATCTCAGATGCTCAGGTAAGAGCCGCCTCTCCAAAGCAAAAACACAGCATCAATGGGACGAGATGGTGTCCCGGCTGCGTCCTACATAAACTCCAAGAAGAGCTAAACCCAAACATAAAACTACTGTTCAATCTCAGCCTTACTACAGGATATGTGCCCAAAGAGTGGCATACAGCAACAGTGGTCCCTCTCCATAAAGGTGGTGCCTCAACGGATCCTGGAAACTATCACCCCATAAGCCTGACTAGCTTGGTCTGCAAAGCTATGGAAAGGATCATCATGGACCTCATAAATAAAGATATTGGGGACCTACAAACACTGGATCCTACCCAGTTCGGCTTTGTTAAGGGCAGATCCTGCCTCTTAAACCTGGTTGATTTCTTTGAAACAGTCACCAAGGCCATTGACGAGGGGAAGGTGGTCCACACAGCCTACCTGGACCTCGCAAAAGCCTTCGATACAATACCCCACTCGGGCATTATAGATAAGCTCACCAGCTTAAATATAAACCCCTATGTCACTAGATGGATTGCAAACTGGCTCAGGGACAGAACCCACATGGTTAGAATTGCTGGAACCATGTCAGACTCCAAACCAGTTACAAGTGGTGTCCCACAAGGCTCAGTCCTGGGACCTCTCTTGTTCGGTATATATTTCTCGGAGGTACAGGCCAACATGGAAGGACTGTGGCTGACCAAGTTCGCAGATGACTGCAAACTGGGCGCCATAATCGACTCTCCAGCCGACACAAGCATCCTCCAAAAGGGCCTCATAGAAACAGACAACTGGTGCAAGAGCCATGGCCTCAAGCTAAATGCCAAAAAGTGTATAGTCATCCCTTTGTCAAAAACAAAGTGCCCACAAATTACCACATAGGTGGTAATCCATTAAGTACAGAAGAAGTAATTAGGGACCTGGGGCCCAAGTTGATAGCAATCTCTCATTTGACAACCACGTGGCCAAAGTGGTTAGAAAAACATTTTATATAGCCCACCTAATCATGAAGGGATTCACATCTAGATCAGGGGAGGTCATCGTGCCTCTTTACTCATCCCTCATCAGGCCCATAATTGAGTACAATGCCCCTTTTGGGATGTACCTTACCAGACACTTGCAGCAACTGGAAAGACCCCAGAAGTACCTTACCAAGAGGATCAAAGGGCTCAAACAGATGCCATATGCTGCCCGGTTAAAGAAACTCCAGCTCTACTCAGTGGCATACTGCCTGTTCAGAGGCGATCTGTGCCTGACGTATAAAGCCATGTCCAACCCGGAATTAATTGACATGCTGCACCTCAGAAAATCCAAATCCCATCGAGCTACGCGCTCGAGAGACTTGAACCTCAGCACTGAAATAAATAGGACATGCTGGAGGGACAGATTCATAACCCAGAGGCTCCCTTCACTCTGGAATAAAATCCCAGTCCAGGTTAGGCAGAGTCCCTCACTGACTCTCTTCAAGAGGAATCTTGATGAGTGGATGGGAGATCGTAGGTTTACCCCTGGTATCACTTCTGTGTCACTGTTAGACAGAGGCACAGTATACTAACCTCGAAAAAGGGCATAGCAAAATAAATTTAAAATGGGTGGTGAAAGCCAAACACATTCTGGCTAGGCTTATAAATGCCCTAGGGCAGATAGCCTAGTATGAACCTATGAACCTATGAACCAAGGCACTTAACCTGATAATATTTCCCGAGTTATTTCACCCTCAAAAAAGCAATAACTGTGTCAAAGTTGTTTACCTGATTTACTAATTAACAAAATACAGTAAAGTTAAAGCCTTTAAAATGTATAAAATTACCTTATTCTGTGGCCAACTATGAATAGTGATGACATAAGTGAGGTTTCAGATATCTTTATGTAAGAAATCTTCTTCTGAAAAGTACTGGTATAGAGAAGGTAACTGCTCTAGTGGCCGGATCAGGCAGGGGAAATGCATGCTGGGACTGACATCTTTCTCATACCACATAGATGTAAAAAGAAAAAATACAGTGTGCATCCTTCTCCAGCACAAGGGAAATGAGTCTGGTTGTGGAATGACTGAACATGAAACAGAGGTAGTGAAGATTTTTAAAAGTTCGGTGAGTCTGCCACTCCAAGATTCAGGTTGCCTGCAGTATCGTATTGTACAATAAATCATTTAATGGCAGAGGCACTATTAAAAATGTCCAGATTAAAATGGCAAATGCTCAAAGGATTTCTCCCATGTTCCCTACAGAGCTTTTGGGGAGGCTGAGTTTACTACCCATCTAGCTTGCTTTCCTCTTGCATGGCCCTTTCTCCCTCCATCCTTCCAGATCAATTTTGGTGGCAGAAGAAATTACTAATTATTAGTCTTGCAAGGCAAGATTTTTCTTTTTCATTATGTTTTAGCCCTCTTCTTCTGATAGCCTACAAGCACAGTGCAATGTCTGCAATGCCAGGCACTAATACAGGTGCAAATAAGAGCGTATGCAGTAAAATAAGCAGTAGACAAATTAGAAGGTGGTATAAGTAGAATAAATAAATACAGAAAAAACATGTTAAACATTACTCATAAGCCTATCTATACTGCAGATTAGAATTTAAGTCAAGCTAAAGGCTGCCACCTTTTGCAAGGTATGTAGTAATATATCACAAAAGGTAGAACAGTTTGCAGAAGTGGGAGCAGATTTGGAAACTGGAGAAGTAGAAGTTATCAAAGTGCTTAGTGAAATTATAGTGAAGGGCTAAGGTAATTGGGTGATAAACTAGAATATGATAACTGCAAAAGCAGAAAAAAATAAAAATGCATCATTAGATATAGTGGTGCAACAGGTAGCACAATCACCTTTGGTGGAGAAGACAGTAGTTTCTATTCCTGCACCAGGTAGATCAATAGCTGACCGTGCAGTGCAGCATATGTGGGTGCTGCACTCTGCACTCCTGGGTGTGCCTTCCTTCAGATGAGACATTAAACCAAGGCCCCATCTGATTGAGATGGAGATAACTCAAGTGGATGTAAAAGATCCCACTGCACCTACGGAAAACAGTAACGGAAGTTCCCTGATGCCCTGGTCAAATTTCACTTGGTAGTAGAAATACCACCTTGAGTCTTTCATTTAAAGAGGCCACTAGATTAGTGAGTCTAACCCAGTCAACAAAGGATAAATAAATAAATAAATGTAAGTACAGGAGTCCTGCATGAAAAACAGGGTGGGTAATGACTGAAGAGTCAGCCTACCATAATAAATTGCAGGTTCCTATTGTAAGGTCAATAGCAAAGTAAGAGTTATGGTTGTGTAAAGAAACAGCCTAGAATTAACCCTACATGATTGAAAAGGTAGCATGTAAAATTTTGCAAGCAATTATCACCATAATCATCAACAACCTTTTTTCTTATTTTTTTCCTACATGGGATCATAGTGCTAAATCAGGAATTTCTTGATTCAGTGTCGCTCTCCTACCTTCTTTGACAATCTTGCCTGAATTTCACAGGTATTCTCTAATGCAATCCATCCATCTGGTGGCTGGATGTCCTCAGTCTTCTTGCCTTCTTCCTGTCTCTCCTAGATCTTCACCAAATCATCTTCCACTTGTCTGCACACATGCCTAACCCACTGTAATCTGTTTTCATAGACCTTCTCTGCAGTTGGAGCTACTTTGGTTTCTGCTCTGATGCCAACATTTCTTCATACATCCTACAATGTGCATCCTACCACCCATCCTAATGCAACTAAGCCATGATAATATAGAAGATGTAGAACAAGCAGAGGGTAGGAAAGGATGGCAAGCAAGCATCCAAGTCTCAATCTATGAAGAATTGTACTGGTTTTAACCCTTATGACACAGAAGACAGCGCAGTAAGAAGCTGAGATCCCTCATAAAATCCTCCAAAGCTAGTTACGAAAATAAAATTGCCAAAGATTCCAAAGACAACCACAAGGCATTCTATAACTATGTCGAGAATCTAAATGGCAATGCTCAGATCTGCTCTGTGCTACAACAGAATGGCATTAAATATACTGATCCCAAGGATATTGCCAATATCCTGGCAGATCGATTCAGTGTCAACTTCACCCCCCTCTCACCCCCTAAATGGCCCATCTCAATACCGGAAGATTGCCAAATTCTGGTAATAACGGCCACACAGGTAAAAAACGCACTCTCCAAAGCTAAGAATACAGCATCCATGAGACCAGATGACATCCCAGGCTGTGTACTACATGAACTACAAAATGAACTGGCACCTCACCTAAGTGTCATGTTTAATCATACCCTCACCTCAGGCTTCATGTCCACTGAGTGGCGCACAGCTACAGTTAACCCACTCCACAAGGGGGGATCCAACTTGGATCCTGGGAACTACTACCCCATCAGTCTGACGAGCCTGATCTGCAAGGCCATGGAATGTATTATCATGGAACTTATAAACAAAGACATTGGCAACCTTCAAACACTGGACCCCACCCAGTTTGGGTTCGTGAAGGGCCGATCTTGTCTCCTGAACCTGATTGACTTCTTCAAATCAGTCTCCAGAGCCATGAACAAGGGTAAGGCAGTCCACACAGCCTATCTGGACCTCTCCAAGGCCTTTGACACCACCCCCCACTCTGGAATCATAGATAAACTTACTAAGCTGGGCATTAATCCCTACATCACTCGATGGGTTGCCAACTGGCTTACTGACAGAACCCACACTGTAAAAGTAGCTGACTCGAAATCCAGCTCTAGACACGTGACAAGTGGAGTACCTCAGGGTTCAGTCCTGGGACCTCTCTTGTTTAGCATCTACTTCTCTGAAGTAGAGGCCAACACTAAGGGACTCTTGCTAACAAAGTTTGCAGATGACTGCAAACTGGGAGCCATTATTGAATCCTGAAATGATGTGGATACTCTACAAAAGGGCCTTACAGAAACAAATGCTTGGTGCCAGAGCCATGGGCTCAAGCTCAATGCCAAGAAATGTATAGTTATCCCCTTTGGGAAAAAACATGTACCCATGAATTACCACATAGGTGGCAGTACACTAAACACTGAAAGTGTGATAAGAGACTTAGGGACACAGGTGGACAGTGGTCTCACCTTCAATAACCACATCGCCACAACAGTCAGGAAATCCTTCTATGTGGCACACCTCATCACTAAGGGCTTTTCATCCAGAAAAAAGGAGGTCATTGTCTCACTGTACTCATCCATCATTAGACCCATTATAGAATACAACGCCCCATTTGGTATGTACCTCTCAAGACATCTGCAACAACTGGAAAGGCCGCAGAAATACCTCACTAAAAGAATCACAGGCCTAAAGCAGATGTCCTATGCCTACCACCTTAAAAAACTCCAGCTATACTCTGTCGCATATTGTCTACTCCGAGGCAATCTCTGCTTAACATACAAGGCTATGTCAAACCCAGAGCTGTTGGACATGCTACACTTAAAGAAATCCCAATTCCTCAGAGCTACATGCTCCAGGGATCTAAACCTTGTCATCACAATAAACAAAACATGCTGGAGGGATAGGTTCCTGACCCAGAGACTCCCCAGACTCTGGAATAGACTGCCCTTACATGTCAAGCAGAGCGCCTCTTTGGCCCTCTTCAAAAGGAACCTTGATGATTGGATGGGAGAAAGGAAATTCACCCCGGGGATCACATCAGTCACCCTGCTAGACATGGGTCCAGGGAAGTAAATAGTGCGGGAAGAAATAGCCAGGGAACTGTTATGGCTAGGCTTGTATAGGCCCTAGGGCCGATAGTCTAGTACCAACCTATGAACCTATAAGTACAAAATAAGAGAAGTTCAGCAAAATGTTTGTTTGGTAGAAAATATGAGTCCACTTCAAGTCCTCAGAACAGCAGACCTTGAATCACAGTTGCATGGCAATAAATGCTCATAAGTGGCATCTCAAAACACAAATACTTGTAACACACATAGTGAAGCATGTCAATGTAGGAGCAAGTAAGACAATATATGCAATACTTGAAAGCCACCAGATCCAGTTACTTTATTATTATCTATCCAAGGTTGCTGCACCTCTGAAAAAGAGTGAGCACTGACAGACAATTAAACACATCTCACTCTTTCAACAGGAAACAGTGATATCAGACCACCAATAAAGTACAACCCTTCAGTTTAGAAAGGAAGAAAATCCAGTGCTTGTGTTTACAATACATGGGATTTAGTTTTAATGCCGAAGGTTTCAGCATTAGTAATAGGAGCATGTGAGGGAGTGTTTACATGCAGGGTTAAAGTAAAGACTAAGGAAGGGGAGTGATTTAGTGTTGTGCATGTATGCTGGTGTATGCAACATGTTTGTGAGTGTTGTGTTTAGTGACAGCTTTACTGAAATTTTTTTTCTTGAAAAGTAATATATAGGGTTGGGGTTATGACAGGGACATGGTTAGGGTTATGGTTAAAGTTAGCACAAATTAGTAAGGTGGTGCAGGGGTCTTCTACCCATCCTTACTAATGTGTGCTAACCCCAACCCTTCCCATGACCCTAAACCTAACCCTATCACTATCCCTACATCTTATACAAAATCCTTTCCCTAACATTATCAGTATTCAGGCAAATGTGTGTCTGAAATTAATGATAGGGTTTTAGTTAACCAATTACAAAAGGAAACTATTTGGTTTCTTTTACTGATCTGTTGCCGTTTCGATCCTTTTTTTCTTTTGTCAGTAAGTATGTTTTCAATGTAACAGTATTTATCAATTTATGTCCTATGTTTTGATGCTTATGCATGTTGCTATAGAATCATGTATATGTATTCAGGCCTTTAAAATGCACACACACACACACACACACACACACACACACACACACACACACACACACACACACACACACACACACGCACACTCTTTTCTGAAAACCTAACAAGAGGCAATGTCCTGACTAGATCAGGGTTAGACAAGATTTTTGCTAACTTCACCTGTCTCTGGAATCCTCTGCTGACTCTACATTTTATGAAAGTAGAGCAAGTCAAAGAAGCAGGGGTTACTCCACAACTGAGTTTCCATGTCACCAGCAGTGACAAAATGGTAGGAAGACAACAAGGAAAACTAATTGTGTATGCTCTTTGTTAAATAGCAAAAGTCCTGTTTTAACTATTCAAGCCAACAGCTATAACTTCACTTTTACTAACATTTTTCACAGCTTATTTTGCCATATAATCTATAAATCCCTGCCTCGTGAACTGAGCAATTGTCTTTTTACAGTTCTGCCTTAAAATGTTGTCTCACAGTTATGTTACAAAATAAAAATTTTGAAGAGCATTGCATAATTACAACTACATAGCTTCATGAGAAGGGGACTTATAGATAGTGTATTGAAAATTTGATGTAAATGTCTTATGAAATGGTGGCATTTCAGGTGTTCATCTAAAACTTCAGTACAGAAAGGTTGGATGCCCAGTTGTCTGCTTTTCCTATAAATCCATACTCCTATAACCTCAGTATCTCTTAATACCTTCATATCAGATTTTCAACATGCCATGTAGAAGTACCCATCCCATGAACTATGTAACTATAATTATGTATTTCTGTTTAAAATGCTGTTTTGCATCTGGTTTGCAAAACAATCCCTTAAGATAGAGTTGCACAACCAGTAGTGAATAGTGTCTGAGGATGGCATTTACAGAGGTCATGTTTTTAGCCAGTGTGCAAATGTTAAAAATCATTGCAACATTGTGGGTGTTCATTCAGTATAAACGTGTACTACAAAATGCTGGAAGACCAAACGTTTTCAATAGTAAATTAAACAATCATACATTCACTATTTCTTAAAAATTTCGCAACATATTTTTAACATATCCTTAAAGACTCCCCAGAGTGTGAACTATTCACATGCCATTGCAGTATCCCATCAGAAAATGGCATTGCGCAGTTAGTTTTCAAAAAGGATTGTATGATGTCAGCTGCATAGCTCAATGGATAATAACTTATTGATGGCGTATTGAAAATATGGTGTGAAAAAATGGTTTTATTATTGTTTGTTAAAGTAATCCTTAATAAGCAAAACTAAGACAGAATGTAAAGGGCTATTCTTTTCTCACAAATGCCAAAAATGCATAAGCACACTATCAAAACTAAAACACCACACATAAAACATATCAGTCAGCTAAAACTCATACTAAATTAAAATTAAATGAAGCAGTACAGTTTATTGTATGTGTTTTAGGGGAAATAATGATTTTTTTCAGTGGTGAAGAGGCCCTCTAACTATACCATCAGGCTTCATAAAAGCCATACGTAGTATTTAAGTTCTCTATAACACCCACCCTGGCATAGATTACCGCACTTAGTAGATTTTTTTAAACTTTTTTAACAGAAAGATAGATACATACATACATACATACATACATACATGTAAAAATATTTTCAATGACTGAATTGAAGTTACATTACCACTTACTCAGTAGACAACTTCAAACCAATCATTCATAATTTTAAACAGTAAAAAAATCTACTCATCAAAAAAAAGGAAACAAAACAGCTCCCTTTTCTGATCAGTTATCTAAAAAAAATAAATAAATCATAGTACCACCACATGATCAGATTCATATGAATTGTGGTGGTGTTAGGGAAAGGGTATTTTGAAAGGTAATGTGCAGGATTAGGATTAGGACAGCATACACGAGTAAGATGGGGGGGGGGGGGTCAGGTCTCCATTAAGTGGAAGATGTATATATTGTCTAACATATATATGTCAACAGATTTGTGGACTTCATCAATAAGAACTCTCTGGACCTGTTACCCTGCACCCCAACCAGGAGCAATAAAATCCTGGACTTAGTCCTCACCAATATGGGATGGCTATGCTCTCTACCAATTGTAAGTCCCTCGCTGGTCAAATTGGACTACAGATCAGTAGCATTCACCTTAAGACTGAAGACAGACAAATCCAATACTTTGGTATTTAAGGATTATGCCAAGGCTAATTTACTAAAACTGAGAGACGACCTAGATAAATTCAGCATCCCCTTCCAACTCAGTGACTCCAATGATTATGCAGAATCCTTAACTTCCAAATCCTATGCACATGTGAATAGTTGCATAGATGCATCTGACCCCTCCAAAGTAAATACAACTCAAACTCAAAAATAAACCTCTGTGGTGGAACACAAATATAAAAGGATCTATAATAAAAGAGAAAACATTCATTGCACATAAAAATAAATATAACTCTCAAGATGCTAAAAAAGCACTTGCTAAATTTAACATGAAACTCTGGACCCTAATCAAATCAACCAAAGACAGATATGAGGAAAACATTGCCAGCCAGGCAACGAATAACCACAAAGCCTTCATTAAGTATGTTAGAAACCTTAGAAACAATACCTAGCACTGAGAAGAGCAAATAGTAAATGATATAACATACTCAGACTCAGAGGCATAGCCTATCTGTTAGTGGATAAATTAAGGTCTGATTTCACCCTGCCCCCTCTTCTATACTCTCAGACCTCATACCTGTATTTATACCCCCCCCCCCCACAAAAAATCTCCTGGAACAAGTCCTCAATGTACTATCCAGGACCAAGAACACTGCTTTTACTGGGGCAAGGTAACATACTTGGCTGCTTTCTGGCCAGCCTGAAATAGAACCTGTCAAACCTCACCAGAGGCTTTTCAGTCTTAGCCTCCAAACAGGCTTTATGCTGCACAATTGAAGGAAAGCAACTGTCATCCCATTGCAAAAAGATGGGGCGTCAATGGACCCAGGTAATTAAAAGCTCATTCATCTGACTAGCCTCATTTCCAAGACAATGGTAGGGATAATTATGAAATGAATAAATAAGGACACAAGTAACTTACAAACTCTTGACCAAAGCCAGTTCAGATTTATCAAAGACAGATCTTGCCTATGTAACCTGGTTGGCTGCTTCAAGAAGGTTACTGAGGCAATAGATGAGAACATATCAGTACACACTGCACACCTATACTTTGCAAATGAATTTGACACCATCTCACATTCTGGTATCATAGACAAACCATCCCAGTTAAATCATGATGTAACACATTGTATACTAAACAGACTACAAATAAAACCCAAGCAATTAAGGTGGGCTACTCTACCTCATCCAAAAGACTTGTCACTAGTAATGTACCCCAGGGTTCAGTACTTGGGCTACTCCTCTTTGGAATTTACTTCATGGAGGTCAAAACTATTGTTAAGGGTTTATGGCTGACAATGTTTTCAGATGACTGTAAACTTGTTTCTGTCATAAACCCCCAGAGGATACCAAAATCCTTCAATCGAGCTTTTCCCAAGCAAATAGCTGGTGATAAAACCATGGACTAAAACTGAGTGTCAAAATATGTATAATAGTATCCTTCAACAAGCAAGGAGTCTCTTCTAACTATCACATAGATAACACACTCCTTAAAATTGATCCAGTAGTTAGGGACTTGGGAACTTATGTAGACAATGACCTGTTCTTCAATCATCATATATCCACTGTTGTAGGAAAGCACAGCTTATTACTAAGAGTATGATGTCCAGGTAAAGGGATGTGGTCATTCCACTGTATTCTGCATTCATCAGGTTGATAATTGAGTGTAATGCTCCCTTTTTTATGTGCCTGTTCAAATATTTGATGCAATCTGAATACCCACAATGATTTCTTACTAAGAAAATATAGGGCTTAATTCATTGCAGCCTAGTGAGATCCGCAAGTGTTTATGCAGTTACAGCCTAGTGAAACCTTTAGATGTCAAATATTTTTTGTTCATATTTGTATTAATAATTCCAAAAACATGCTACTTATAAGATATTAAAATATTCCATCTTAACGATTATATAATGACAAAGAGAGGTACAGGGAGGCTTTGTATTATCAAATGTCAGTGGTGGCTGGTGGCAGGAAGTACTATCAGCCAGTCTGTCACATTTAATTTGCTTATTTGCTTGGTCATTTGATTAATTGTGGATGAAGTAAGCAAAATGCACCTGAGGTCATTATTTGCATGGCTGAGAATCCTAGGGCTAGGAGATACAAGAGTGAGAAAAGTTACACAGCATGATAGGGACAATTGTGCAATGGGGTAGTATGAGTTATGCCCATTTTGGAAGCCAAATGTGTTAGTTCCTGGATTGCTGTGATATTGCAGTTTCTTTGGGTTTGTGATGATACAATTTGTAGTGGGTATAGACATTTTGTTTTCATGTCGCTGCAGTTGGATGCCTACCTGGAGCATTAGCACTTTAAATTTAGTCGACAGAGGGTAAGGCAGGCAGAGGAGCCTTGAATGTTGACAGCAACTCTCCATTCCAAGGCAGAGAATGCTGGGACTAGATGTGGAAGCATAAGATGTGAGGCCATCAGTTAATATTATAGTGTTGGGGAATATTAGTTATCTTGCATTTAATATAAAGCAGAGACTGGAGTTAAGTATTCTAAGAATCCCTATATTAAACCTGCCACTGTGTCTGTTACAGATATTAAAGTATGTGTGCACTTCTATAATGATGCTTTACTTTTTTGTATGATAAATGAGCTGCATTTTTTATCTTAACTGTAAGGAGTATTGAGGGCCACCATTAGAATGTATGCCATCTATTCTGTTACACTAATAAATGATATTAAAGCATCAGTTCCACCAGTGTGACATTATTTCTTAATTTTAGCACTTATCATTCTAGCTCATTAGCACCAGGACAAATTGCATTTCTATAATGTTGTAAGATGGATTATTAGCTTTAAATTTCAGCCTTGATGAAAGAAGGCCAGCTTATGCTAAATTAATTTATCCTGAGTGTGCAGCACTTCTGAGTTTTGTTCTCTAAGGCTGAGTTTTGGGACCTGCTGGTCTCCAACTCTCCAGTCGCCAGCCTGCATTGTTTAAGTGCAGCAAAGGCAATGTATCTGCTGTTAGAGATTCACTGGGTGCTTCTCACAACCAAGTTTATGTTTTCTTTCAAATTATTAAATATTGTTCTTGTGCTAGTCTCCTTATAAATGTAAATATTTTATAGTAATGCTGTTAGGGGGTGGCACTGGGACTCTTTGGTGTGTGGATGCACAAATCTGCAGTGGTTCATCAAAAGTTTACAATGCTTTGGAGCTAAGTAACTAGTAACTTAAACCATGCACTTCACTGTTCAAAATAGTGCAAAGGGTGGCGATATGGAGGGAAGGAGCAAGTCAAAGATAAACAGTGGGATCCATCAAGGGAAAAGCAGGATATTCAGGGTGTGCAAAGACTGCATAATGATATGGGATTTAATCTTGAAAACAAATATGAAAATGAGGTCATCAAAGGTAACAGAGTAATTCAGAAATGTATAAATCAGGAGAACTGCACCATGGCATTACCTTTTCTGAATGCTTGGAACTGCTGATGTACAAGAAATTAGAATGCATGTGATAGCAATAGCTATGGCAGAATAGCATGTGATAGTAGCTGCTCTCAGAGCCAGGGCCTAAGATGCAGCACTCTGTGGCATTCCACATCACTGGAAATGATAATACACGTGCCTATTGCACCACCAAATTGGCTGACCGGTTGATTGTGTCCTATTTCCATATGGGCAGTGATACCATAAAGAAGCATTTCAAATTGTGTCACTCACATGCAGAATTAAGGGATATGTGAGGGCAGCCCATCTTAGTGGATACTAAGGTATGTATATCTTTAACCATCCTAGCCACAGGGATGTTTCAGTGACCTACAGAAGACATGTTAGAAATTATGAAGGCTTCTGTCTCACCATTCCCTCAGTATCAGTCTTCAGCATGTGGTGGAATATAAATATAGCTCCAAGGACTGCAGAGGAAAGAAATCACCATTATATGCATGTTTTACAGCATAGCCCATTTCACTGATGTCATAGGATACATTTATTGCATATACATTGTCATCAGTGCCCTACTTTGTGTACAGAGTATCAGATAAATCATCAGGAAGGGCTGCTACTCTTTCAGTTGTCAGACAGTGTGCAATGCAAAGGGTATGTATAATGTGTCAGCACAAATCTAGTTTAGAAGAGTGACATTTCAGAACATCAAACTTCATATGGTTGAGACCATATGATCAACGTTCTGCAAAAGAAATGAACAACAGATACCCCTGCTAATTATATTTACCAACTCTAACACTGCACTACAGTGGGGGGAAAGGGCTAATTCTCCGATCCTCACTGTACTGTGACCTCAGTAAAAACAGTTCAGCTTTTTAAAATGTCAATCATATATGAAGTTCAATGTTCTGAAATGTCAGTCTTCTAAACTACACTTCACAATACATCACCTATGCAGTCCTATGAGTCTCATATCTGATAAATGTCCAAACTAAGCCAACATTTAGTGAGGTCTGACTTTCCACAGGGTCGTGTACTAGGTAGGTACACATGTAGATGAGTACGGATCCCATTATATACAGTCACCATGCAATCTGGTAGCAAGCCATGAATAAGGATGTTAGTAATGTGCATTGCAGGGGATGCTAGATATGCATTAGAATCAAGGATGATGTCCCCAGTCTCAACCCCCCAGACACTGACAGAGATGGCATACAACACTGTACATGCAGAGACAAAAACATTCTGGTGCAGGAGTCTAACCTACTTAAGGAGCACTCCCATTGCCTAGATGCATCTGGTGAATATTGCAGGATAAACTTGAGATCTGCAGCCAGATATCTGTAGTGTGTGCACTGTGTTGTATAACATGGTTGTGCAGTAACACATTCAGCAGAATGGAACCATACCAGCAGAGTCTACCATACATGCTAATGCAGCAGAAAAAGACCAAGAATGCCAAAGAGATGAAATACTTACAACAGCAGGATACACTGTGAGGTAGAGGCTGGCATCTGGTCCACAACTAAGAGGCATGACACAGACAATACAGACAAAATGATGCATACACTATCAAACCTAAGCTATGCTATGAGCATCATACATTACCTTACCCCTTGAGCCATGTGATGGACACAGCAGCCATCATCATCATCATCACCATCATCATTATCACTGTACCTGTGGGGGTTCAACACAGTAACAGGTGACAGTAGCACTACAATATGGCCAGAATAGTGGAAGGTGGAAATAGTAGCAATGCACTCTAGTAGTACATTACAGACAGTCAAGGATGATATCCTACAAAGGTTTGGTGGAGCTGCCATGTCACAGACATTGGCAGTGTCAACTGAGATGGTCTGCAGTCAGTGAGCTTTTCACATGGCCTATGGCAAAGATGGCATAGAGCAACATGAGTATTTGTGTACACCATGATGGGGTGTCTCATGTCAGGAACCATTGGATATATAATGTCAGTAACCACTATGGTGTCCACATGCCACACATAGGGTTAGTGATGGTATAGGACTACATGAGCGAGAGAACAAACAGCCCAGTCTGGTATCTTGGACTGCATCATTAGGTGTATTGGTAGATATATATCAGAGGTAAGCTACAGCCAGGTGTTGTGGCCTATGTGGTCAGAACTGACAACGATACTCTTCTAGAAATGGTCTGCATCATCTAGGGATGCTCATCCTGTGACCAGTCACCTTGCATCACGACCCTTCTATGCCAGAAACAGTGGAACAAGCAGAGGCAGATCAGAGGGAATTTATCATCTGCTTCATGGATGCACCAAATGATGCCATGTTAACCACCACTGACCTGAGAAGCATCCTCTGCTCCTTGTCCCTGTACTCCAGTGTCACTGGACAAGCACTGAATATTATCTCCAGCCTAGGCAGGTGTTACACATGAATCTGCACACCACACAGGGCACTCACCATCTCCACAATGGTGTGGGTAGCAGCCATCTGTACCTGTATCACTGACCTGTGCATGTGCTGACTAATGGCAAGTGTCACACCAATATAAGGCATGTACTTTGAGTCATGTCAATATCACAGACTGCCTCACTTCTTTTCAATTTCTCCAAATCTTTTGGGTTTCTAACACCATGATGGGAATAGACCCAATTCCTAAGTCAAAGTATGATTAAAGTTCATGAAATTAGTATTACTTCAATCCTTGATGTCAACCGGAAGTGTTCCTCGCAGCACCTGCAATGTGTCCAGTAATAACTCCTTCTGCAATTCGCATGGAGTTACATGTATTGGTAACATATCTAAATATGATTGTAGATTCTTTTTTATAAGACCGGTTGCTCCTACTACTATTGGAATTGTCTAGGTATCTTTCATCCACATTGCTCTCATTTCTGCCTGCAAATCCTGATATTTTATGACTTTGTATATCTCTGTATGCAAGACACTGTAGTCACTGGGTGTAGAGACACCATCCCCCATTCTGGAATTATAGCTAAACTCACTAAACCATATATAAATCTCTACATCACAAGATGGATTGCCAACTGGCACACTGACAGAACCCACACTGTAAAAGTTGCAGACTCCAAATCTGACTTCAAACCAGTGACAAGTGGAGTACCACAGGGTTCAGTCCTGGGACCTTTCCTGTCTGGTATCTACTTCTCTGAAGTACAGGCTAACACAGAAGGCCTTTGGTTCAAAGTTCGCAGATGACTGCAAACTAGGAGCCATAGTAGAATCCCCAAATGATGTGGACATCCTACAGAAGGGCCTCACTGAGACTGTGCCTGGTGTCAGAGCCATGGCCTCAAGCTCAATGCCAAAAAGTGCATTGTCACCCCCTTTGATAAAAACTCTGTACCCATGAACTACCACATAGGTGGCAGTCTACTTAATGCCAAATGTGTGATAAGAGACCTTTGGACCCAGGTGGACAGTAGTCTCTCCTTTGATAATCACATTGCCGCAGTAGTCAGGAAATCCTTCTGTGTGGCACACCTTATTACAAAAGGGTTCTCATCCAGGAAAAAAGAGGTCATTGCTCCCCTCTACACGACACTCATTAAACCCATTATAGAGTACAATGCCCATTTTGGAATGTACCTCACAAGACATCTGCAGCAGCTGGAAAGGCCACAGAAGTACCTCACAAAGAGGATTACTGGCCTCAAACAGATGCCGCACACTGACGGTCTCAACAAACTCCAGATTTACTCCATAGCATATCGCCTACTCTGAGGTGATCTCTGCATAACATATAAAGCTATGTCAAACTCAGTGCTGTTGGACATGCTACACCTAAAAAATCCCAATCCCTCCGAGCTACATGCTCGAGGGACCTAAACCTTGTCACCACAATAAACAGGACATGCTGGACTGATAGATTCCTGACCCAGAAAATTCCCATACTCTGGAACAAGCTACCCATCTATGTCAAGCAAAGTTCCTCATTAGCACTCTTCAACAAAAATCTTCATGGGTGAATGGGAAATAGGAAATACACCCTGGGGATCACTTCTGTGGCTCTGCTCGACAGGGGCATAGGAAAATAACTTTCTTGGGTGGCGTAAGCCAGGGAACCTTGTTGGCTAGGCTTACTTAGGCCCTTGGGCCGATAGCCTAGTACCTACCTATGAACCTATGAACCTATACTCGCTTCCTGTGGAAGGCTCCAAAATATCATCATATGGCAACTGACCAGTTGCTTCCTGTTCCAATTGTTTCTCCTTAATTTGGATATCTATTGCTCTATCCTGCTGTGGTGCTTTCTGAGTTAGATTTTCTACACTGAACCCTTCACTTTCCGGGTACTCCATAACCTTATTTTTTATTTCTTTAATTTCTCCATTACTAATCTTCTTTTCTACTTTTCCTCTTTGTCTTCTTATTTTTTTGTATTGTAAAGTTTCTCATGCCCAGATTCCTTTGCCTGTATTTCTCTTCAAATATCTTTGGTGCTGCTTTTTTTATATTGGTCAGTTTTGTTTTCTCCTTTGCACAAATATTATACCATATTAAATCTATTTTTCTTTCCCTTGTCCATATTTCTTCCTCACATGTCTGCTGATCTTCCTGTTTCTCCTTACTTTGGGGACTCGTTCCATCATGCTGTGATGTAACCTATGTTACACCTTCTACACCAAAACCTTCACTTCACAGGCATTCCATAACTTCAACTTCTATTTTTTTAACTTCTAATTTACTAATCTTCTTTTCTATATTTTCTCTTTGTGATATTATGTTTATTGTGAAATGTTCCATATCTGGATGCATTTGCCTATATTTCTCTTCAAATATCTTTGGGGTTGCCTTTTATGTATTGATTAATTTGGCTTTTGACTCTGCGTAAATATTGCACCATATCAAATCTCTCTTTCTTTCCCATGTCCATATTTCTTTTTTATACTTTTCAAAAATCTCTAGGTTTTGTTGTTTATATTTTTACACTTCTCCAGATGCTTCTTTTTCCCAAAAGATTAAAGTTTCTTGTTCTATATAATGATTTTCACAAATCTTCTGTGTTAATGAACACAGGTTTTTATTTGAAGCGTCTGACAGTTTTTCTTCTGGAAGTATTAATTTTCTTCTAATTTCTCTCCTAGTCTTTTTGTACATCTTGTGTCTGGAAATTCTGGGCATTTTGCATAATAGTAACAATACATAATTTATTTCTAATCCTCAATAGTCCACTCTATCATCTTTATGGTTCTTTTTCTTCCTATCAGTTTTGGTGATTTTTGTGGACTGCTACTTCCTTCAACAACAGGAGGACCATCCTCACCCTGGACCTGGCCTAGCCCCATTGTAGAAATGTTTCCATATTTTGAGGATTTCTAGTCCTGGCACCAGTGTGCCTACCAGGATTGGTCACTTTTTTTTTACTGGCTTTTGTGCACCCAGCTATCTTTTTTTAATTTTGACCTACTTCTGTCCATGATATATGCTATATAAAATACAGTCTTTACATCAGTGCCATCTTGGTGATATTTTCTTCTTCTCTGCAGGGTGTATGCATATATCAGAGCCAATGTATCTCCCAGATGCTGCCCAGGCTGGTGATTCCCTCATAGCCTGGGTGAGTCTCACAATTACTGGTTGTCTGCCAAAGACTGGTGAGACTGGGGCATCAGCCTATCCCTAACCATCCTCCTTACTTGTGGAGGATGTGTGTGTGAGGCCAAAACAGTTAATGTTGCTGACAGTGCCATTGTGTCATTAGACTGTGCCGTGTGCACATTGCCATCAGCAGCAGCCATAACTTACCTGCTGACATCAGGCATGTGCTATCCTATTGTACTTGGCCAGCTACCTGTAGAACCTGTGTGTGGCAGCACTGTAATAAACAGAACCCATCCCCAAGCAGTAAGAATACTGATATATGACAGAAGCTGTAAATACTGTATAGATACCTAAATACCCTGTTGTGTAAGCCCTTCCAGTTGCAGCTGGAGGTAACTGAAAAACAGATATGCAAAAGACTCTTATTGAATCTGTCCTGCTTCACATGCACTGAACTGTACAATATGTCAATATAACAACTAATACTAATATGGCGCATCTCCTACAGACACACGTGCAGTCATCACTTTCCCAGTTCTCACATCCAGAACACCACCTGGTATGATGGTCTACTTCCCTTGTCCTTACAGAGAAAGCAGGCAGTATACCACATCTTTCAGTTTATTCTTTGTTGCTGACCCCCTTCTGTGGTGGATTTTCCTTGGCAATGTCTCTTACCTTCTTCTTATTATGTGATACCATATCAGTTACCCTTTCCTAAACATGATGTAGATGCCTGTTATGACCACCCACAGTACTCATTTTCTGTACCTCTCCCTGCCATACTTTCTCCCAAAAAGACTTATCTACATTGCCTTTGACTAGGATGTGTATAGCATGGGTGCAGAGAGCTTGCAGTAACACTTTGGTTTCCTAAGCACTGAACTTTTCCACTTGTTTCCTATCTCTTGGGCTCATGGCAAATCGTGTTCAACTGTGGGTTACATATAGTGGATGGTGTCTGAGCATGGCTGACTGCAGATGTCCTTTATGACCGTACACTGTCCCCCCAGCCCCATAGGTTTCACAGTTGCTTGTCTCTTAATGGGATTATTATTGTAAAACCCTTTTCTGCATCAGCCTAATGAATTTCTTTAGTACACTGTTCACGCTATCCTACCCAAAATACATTGCCACAACTCAGCTGGAGTACAAGGGCCACTGTTCCCAATGTGTGTATTGACACGGATGGCCACCCCACCAACAGCCAGCTGTGTTGTGTTCACACACATGTGTAGCTGCTCCTCGATGTCCCTTTTACTTTAATTTTAGATAGCTTTTTCAGTACAGCCCAGGGTTACATTACCAGGCATCCTGCCTTCCCCTTGATATGCTTATGTCTCTAGATTCAAATTCCATTGTCCTAATACAGCAAATTACAAATTCCACATTTGTTTATATTAGCTTGGTCTTTTACAACATGGAAATGCCACTTTTTTACATTCCAGTATGAGGCAAATATCATGGCAGTTATGTAATGAAGGGCTTTATAACAGCTGTCTTTGAATCATTATGACAATACACTGTACTGGCCAGCATAGTCTATACTATCCTGATCACAGTGCCTGTCACAGGGCTGTGCACTATATGCTTATTCATGGCATCTGTGAAGCTTGTAGTGTTACAAGTCTGTGATGAATAACATTTTGTAGTACCTTGTTGCTGCAGTGTGATCTGTGTCACAAGATATCTGAATATGTGCATGTGCACTTTTGGCTGACATTTTGTTCCTTCACTGGACTTGTCTAAGTGAGTGTTAGTGTTCCAGGCACAGAAACTACCCAGGCTCCTATGTGCTTTCCAAGGAAGAGCAATGTCTTCCTTCTTTTTCTACAGAGACTTCTAGAAGTGACTGCTGGGCCATTAAGATGCCCTTTGTACAAGGTCAGTGCCTGCAAAGTTTGTCAGAATGGTGAGTGATGCCACTGACCTCATCCATTATGGTGAGCAGTTAAGGCATCACCATAGTGAACCTATTATCCTGAAGCACTTAGCCAATGGGAAGCAGATGTGAGGGATATATAGCCAAAATTTTACTGTACGCATTTTTTTCTCTCTTGTCTTCTTGTTTCCAGGCCCAATACAGCACTAAGTTTTTCTTCTTTCTCTTACAGTGGCAGAAGACTTAAGTGAGAACATGGAAAGATGACTCAGGAGGCAGGAAAGTCTGCTCTAATAATAGTGTGCATTTACCATATGCATAACTGCACCATACATCTTTCATAATGAATGTAATATATGTGTGTGTGAACTAATGAGTTCTCTTTTTGTTTTCTCTTCTTTCTGCACATCCAGCTGTAGCAGTGACAGAAGAGAGGCTACAGTCATGTTTTTGGTACTGGAACACCAGTAGACACTAGGCCTACCTCTCAGCATCAGGTCAGTGGCCATCCTGTCAAATGCAACCTGAAAGGGTTACTTATGGCCTCTTTTGCCACTATCCAGAAGGAGAGTGAAGGGTTCTCTTCTGTTAGTGACCAAAAGGTGCCAGCACTAGGGTGCCCTCTTCATAACTTTGAAGTACCTCCTGCTGTTGGCTGGCTAAGTCATACAACTGTCAAGCTCTAGCCATTGGGCCACCAGAAGCAAAGCCTTCATATGACATCAACCACAAAAGTGACTGATGTCCATGTAGATTGCCCTTTGGGCCATACCTCTCAAATGGCCAGATTTTTGCAGAATATCCAGATTTTTACTTATGTTTTTTGGTGTGTTCCTCATAAAACCTGTGTTTTCTGGCAAACTACTGAGGACTGAAGGCACTAAATAAAGACATACATTTAAGTTTCAGACATCATATCCTTCAGAAAATGCATGCTAAACTTTCTAAGATTATTAAAGCAGTGTTTTAATATGTCCCTATTTTGGCCCTTTGTCTAACATTATTGTAGGCTTTGTCCATATTTCTTGCACTAAGTGGTTGAGGGGTATGCTTTGGGCTGGTAAGGCAGCTGTTATGTACCCTGCTCTATCCCCCATTCTTGTATTACTCCACCTTCTGTGTCACTCTCTACACCTTGATTGTCTTCCAATCCTCCCCATCACCAAGTGTATACCTTTTGTAGGTATGTGTCCATCCACTGTTGGCCTCACCTTTTGGGTCAATACAATCCCTGTCTATGTCTGCATTTTTATGCTTATGTGCCCCTGTAAACTTCACTTCTCCCTGTATCCCTCCACACCCATTCTTTATTATCTTCCTCAAATACACTCTTCTTCTTATATGAAAAGAGAGCCATTATTGTATAAAAATATAATCTTCTTCCCTCCAGGTTATTCTTTATTCCCCTTATGTGATTTCCTCTGTTTGCTATTGCCATTTTACTTGCTTTACTGTCTTCCCATTTTCTACCCCTTTACATGATAAACAGGGTTGATATTTTGCTGTGCTGGCCATCCTTGGTCTACTTGCACATGTGATTGCGATGAAACCCCTGACTGTAACCTAATGACTTGTGTTTGATTAGTGACTTAGATGCTGCAAGAGATGGGCAGTGGAGAATGGAATTGAATGTAGGACAAAATTGGTAGTCCAAGAGATTAAATTGCTCTTGGATAATGGATGTGGGTTTAGAGTTCCAAGACATTGGTGATAGCCCTTATAAGCAAGTGCGTGTATGTGTGCGTATGTGTGAGCATGCACACACTGGGGGGGTACAGAATATCTCCAGTGTGATGTAGATGCTTTCATCAGCACCATGTGGTGGATTTAGGGAATTATCCACAAAAGTACCGATGGCTGCCTATATGACAGCTCTGCAGTAAGGGAATGTTGAATGTTGAATGTTGTTAGTCTTTAGGTGATGGGGAGAAATAGCATGAAACATTTCATGTTTAAGCTAGATGCAGAGTAGAATGTACTATTTGCTAAACCATTCACATCCTTAATAATTGAAAGTAAGTAAATTAAAACCTTCTTTGTGCAACCAGCTAACATATTTATGTCACCGGGTGTTGCTTTTGAGTTGCACATTGCTTATTTGCAAATATAAGAAAGAAATACAACATTCAGTTTCAGATATTTTGAAGAGAAGCTCCTACTATATTGGATTGGCTTACTTGCCAGAAGTTTGGTAAGGTGAAATGAATTTGTGAAAGAGTGGTTATTTGCCTAGAGACTGTGATTATTTATTACCGGTCAAAGCTTTTTGCCATAGGTTCAACACATTCATACAGATCCTGTCATATTACCAGTCATGCATGCTCCATGGAAAAATTCCAGTTGCACTGAGTGGTTGACTAGAAGAAAAGTTGCACAAATGGAGAACAGGAATGTGATTAAGAAACAGATTGAGTATACTGCTTCAATGAATAGTATGTTACAGTGCTTTAACCTTTCAAGATTTGTAAATATATGTATGTATATATTAATCTGGAAGATCTTAACAAAGAGGAAATATTATCCATTTTGCACTGTATAAAACATGTTACTGTTATTTTAAATCCAAAGTATTTCTCCATATGTAATGCTAATGAGGGATTTTGTTAAATTAAGCTTGGTGAAGAAAGTTACAAGCAGTGTACATGTAATATGTTATACTTCCTTTTATTATTTCATCAGCACTTAAAGTATTTGAGAAAGCTGATGAAGAGATAATTGAAGGATTTGAAGGTGGTGTTGACATTTTTTTGTTTTGTTTTTGACCTGGCCCCTACCTAACAATTGTGCACATTCATTCACCAGAAACTTAGCCCTATTGTTCATTCATTTGCTAGAGTAGGAGTCAAGTGAACTGAGAATGAGTGCTATCATCCATGGCATAGGGGATAAGTTTTTGTATTTAACCAAGCCATTCCCATGCACCTGAGGAGTAAGGATTGTAATGCACTGACATGATATACATACATACCTGCATGTGATGTAATATATGGCCTTGACCCACCCTGATGATTGCACTCCTCCATGTAATCCCCAGTCTTCACTGAGGATGCAGCCATGGATAGCATGCCTAGAGATGTGTTCTCCACCCATCCTCCCAGAAGAGAGGACAGAAGGCTAATCCTTGTTATTCCTCTTCTCCCCTATACCAGGTCTAACAGGCAGTAGAGACACTAATCAAACATATGTCACATGAGCTGTAGTTAGAGCTTTACCCTGTTTGCTAACAAAGCTTGAATGAAGGTGTTGTTAACATTATTGATGATGATGTGGTACAACCAAAGAAGATTATGTCAAAGGGCTGATAAAGTTATTGAATTGCAAAAGCCAGTATAGCCTAAAGCAGAACAAAATTAAGTGCAAAATTAGAGTTATAGAACTGACATATTTGAGTCATACTTTAGCTGCAGAAAGCTTAAAACCAAATTAAGACATGTCCAGAGGATAGGCAAGCACTCATGAAGTCCATGATACAGTATCTTTACTCCATCTAGGCCAGAAATAGCTGAGCAACTAAGAAACTTGCTAGAATAATGTGTGAAATAGTACTGGAAGGAGGAGCAAGAAAATAGATTTAAATTTCTACCATTGTGCTCACATTGAAGTATTTTGATGTTAAATAAGCAGCCCTATTGCAAAAATGATGTGAGCCAAAATGGCATTGGTACAGTGATTTTGCAGGAAGTTAAGTCAGTGTTTATATATATATATATATATATATATATATATATATATATATATATATATATATATATATTATATATATATCTATATCTATATATATATATATATATATATATATATATATAGATATAGATATATAGATATACACACATACATACATACAATTTAACAGCACTCACTATCAAGAAAAGATATGCAAATCTAGAAAAAGAACTATAAACAAAAATATCTTGTTGTGAGAAGTTTCAGCTATACACATTAGAATAAACTACAAGCAAAAAGTGATTATCAGCCATTTCAAATAATATTCAAAACATTTTTGCATATGACACCACCCATGCTATAAATAATGGTGCTGCATTATTCAGATATATATTAGAGTGACGTATAAAGCAAGAACTCAAATTGATAGAGAAGATATGCTGGGCCACTAGTCAAAATATCTGTCATTGTTACTGCTATTGTCATTAACCAATTTTTCCCATTTCACATGGTGTTGGGGTACAACATCAACACTGGTCAGTATGCTTCAATCATTTACAGCCAATGTTTACTCATCCAAGTGGCTAGCCCTGACACAGAGCAAAAAAGATCCCTGTGTAGAATAAATGAGTTAGACTAAAATTACCCATGACACAAAATAAGTATACAGAATTTCAGAAATGCACTGAGGAAGATCCATAAATGCAAATATTCAAGAAGATGCCATTGAATGTTGGTCAGAATGCCAGACTGCCATGAGAATGGTATTGCAGCCTTACTTTTGATTTAAAGTTCTGATTTACATGCAAGGTTTACTGTAAAACAAATACGCTGATAATGCCAAATCAACAGATCAAAGAAATGTTGATAAGAATGAAAGAATTTATTTTTGACACAGTTAAGTCAAAGGAAAGAGCAAGGGGTATATCACATCTGCACAAATAAAGCAAGAAGCTGGAACTGTACTGTGTGACTTTCTTGTCATCATAATAATCCAGCTGAAATATTTTGTTTCATTTAGTTCCACAAAACCAAGTAACAAGTATGAGAAAGATTTCGTTTAATATCATATGTCATCTTTAACTATCATGCCATGTTTCCAAAAGCTGTACTGTAAAGTTAACTGACACAATGTGCTAAGATATTACTAATATTGGTTGCATGAGATGATGGTCCACAGTATGCCAGCGTTGATTAAAAAATGTTTTTCCAGGACAATGCAATGTAAGCATGTTAGGCTGTATAATAACCACTCACAGCCAAGTGCCAAGTAAGAGCAGTACAGATAGTAAAACTTTGATAGAAAAAGACAGAAATCAATAACAGAGGCAATCTAAGTAGTAATGTATGTCACTTAGTATTACTGGAATATAAGAATAATCCACTACAAGGTGTTTGTTTATTGCCTGCTTTTCCACTAATGAGATCTATATTAAAAGGAAGGATCCTTATATCTATTTATTTGCTGACTCCTGAACATCAAAATCAAGTTCAAAAGAATTTGAGAGAAAAATCAGTCAGCTGAAATATTTTACCACAATAAGCAAGCTAAACCTCTTTAAGATTTGAAGAAAAGTAGTGATAAGAGATCCCGTGTTTTTTTTCTAGGTACTCCACTTTCCTCCCATACAATAACCATATTACCATAAACGGATTGGCAATTATGCATTGTGTATAGAAGAGTGTGAGTGTGTGTGTGTGTGTGTGTGTGTGTGTGTGTGTGTGTGTGTGTGTGTGTGTGTGTGTGTGTGTGTGTGTGCGCGCACGCGTGCATGTGTATGTGTGTTTGTGTGTTTGTGTGTCTGTGTGTAAAACAGAATAAAAGGCCTCAGAAAAAAGGCCTAGCACTCTACTTCCATTCCCTACATGCCTAGTAAGCTCTGTGGATGTCATCCTCTGTTCATGGTGGTACAACTGAAGTCTGATGCAAATCAACAGCATTGGATGATGAATGTTGTGATAATACAGTAAAGTTCCCACTGAGAAACAAAATGAAAGTGTTGCTTTATAAAGATAAAAGCAATGTTATTTGTTAAAACTGCAGATTGTAAAGTGCTGGGAAAAATAGTAGACAACTATTCAAGATTCTTTTGGTCTCAGAGAGGCAAAGGCTGTTCAAGATATTTCAAAATTTACAGAGTAATACAGAGGTGTGCAGAGAGATCTCCCAATAGATGTCCACACAATTTTTTTTAAAGGATTAGAAATAATATAGTCCAGAGCTATTACTGGCATCATCCAGTGATGAGATTCTATCACCAGCTAGAGAAAACCCTTAAGAGTTTATCTGCTCATTTCCAAACTGTTCAGCATATGGAAGGTCATAAGAAACCAGCTCTGTATTGTAACAATTATCAAAATGAAATACAGTGCAATTATTGTCTTGCTGCTTGAAATTCAGCAAAAGTCTGTCTAATGAGCTGGCTTCTCTATTTTACAATATAATTCTGACACTAGAAAAGGAAATAAAATCTGAGGGAAATGAATCATGAATACATGAAGGTCTTGTCAAAGTGTTATTTGATATATAGCAGTGCAACTGCATACACGTTCATATTGATTAACTCCTTTGCAAAAATCTTCCTTAAGAAGTATTGTAGCTTTGCTTCTGTGGAAGGAGTATGTGGCATATAGATATGGTTTGAATCCTGAGTAATCAACAATTTCAATGAATTTTCATAACTTGCCCTAAGTTTGCATACATGCAAAGGATGTTATGCAGTCTGACTCCTGCATGGTTCTACTGGCTCATGGGAATAGGGTGTGGCATTTCCAAGACCTTGTAAAGGATATCAGAAGATCAGTGGAAGGATGGACCATGAATTAACTATTATCATCACTTTAGTAATCAGTAAAATACATCAAACACCGGACACTGGAGAGATAGTAAACTTTCCCTGATTGATACTTAACACTGGGGAATATTAAATGGTAGCCTTACCCACTGCATTGAATACAATATCAAGTAAGAATAAATGACCAAATCAAAATGATTAAATTAAGTTATTTTAATATCTGCATATATTTCAGATTTGTATGCTTATTTTTAAGACTCTGTTAGTCTGTAATATTGTGCTTAGCATTAGTAAAATATGCATTTTAAACCAGACTGGAGACAGTGAGATAAATAAGCATTATAAAATTATCTTTTATGTTAGAATCTGCAGTTATTCTTTTTCTTTGTGCTAAATGGACATTATACAAAATTACATTATCCACTCTGAGAAAGCTATTGCTTCTTATTTTTACCTGTTTCATAAACATGTTTGTTTACTAAAAAAGAAGCGCTACTTCTTTGGAACTACAGAAAGTAACTCAACAACTGACTACTAAGATTAACCTACTCCATGTATAATTAAATATTATTCTTTGCATCAACAAGCCAAATATAATCTCCTGCAATCTGTTTTAATGTCCACCTAGAATGAAAGGATGTGGCAGCTTGATATTTCAAAATGAGAATGTACATTTATCCAGCTACTTTATGCAAAGGGTGTTTCCACAAAACATACAGGGTTGTGATACTTGCTTCAATTGTACAGTGGTCCAAGATGCACCTGTCAGTCATACATTTTGTTGAAATTCTTATATTTTTAGGTTCTGCATATTCATTTGGCATAGGAGTTTGTATATAAGTTACCTGGGTCTATATTAAAATCGCAAAAACCTCACTTACGTGAATACGGAAACGTCAACACATATATAGCAAACCGTGAAAACACCGAACGTCCTGAAGCGTGAAATTCGAAATGTCGAATCGTCATAGTTGGCCCTTATCTGGTATAGCTCCCTAACGTAAGTGTGCAATAGTTACGGACCTTAGGGTTAGGGTGCCGGTTAAGGTAAGTGCATACATAGTAATACATGCAACCTTTACTTTAGGGTTAGAAGTAGGGATATGTTAAGTGTATGTATAGTAATATAGTTGTGTAGCTGAATGTATACATAATTTATACTTTTCCTGTATTTGGGTGTTGTTTGTTTATAGTTAGATACATTTATGTGTAGTGAATGTTTGATTAGAATATGGGCTATATGGGTGAAGTGTAGATATGGGAAAGTGTGGATTATTTATTTTGTTTGGGTAGGTAGTATGAAGCGGAAGGTGGGGTTGGCCAACTATGATGATTCGACATTAAGAATTTCGCGCTTCAGAAAGTTTGGTGTATTTGCAGTTCGCTATATATGTGTCGACGTTTCAGTATTCTCGTAAGTGAGGTTTCGCGATTTTAATATAGACCCAAGTTACCATATATGCAGTATTCAATACCAGTTGTCTTTTTGCTCTTACTTTATAGGTGTAACAATAGTGGTAAGAGTATCATCTTGTTTCAGATATATGTTATACAAACATGAGGTTGCCATTTAGCCATGGCATTAAGCTATGGGTTGATAATTAACTTTGTCCTAGAGTTCTGAGCTTACGTATCTTGATCTGTTTGTCTATGGTGTTAAACTGAGCAAGCCACTCAGTCTAGCTGTGCTATTGAGATGTCCAGGAGAAGGTCGTGGCACCTGACAATCTCACCTAAATCACAAATAAGTAACATTAAAAACAATAATTTCTGAATAACAAATGTTGGCTTACAGTGCAATGGTAATGTTGCATATAGGTGTATGGCAGTGATAGGATAGTGACAGTGGGAATAGAAGATGTATACATTATGCACAGTGGATCTGCAGTCAGGGAGAATCAAGTGGCCTGTTCTTCTTGCCTGTATTTAGCTGTTATATCTCACTGTCAAATATCAGAGAATAGTACTTGTGAATTAACTGAAGCCATAAAGGCATATGCTGTTTTCCCATGACAATCTTTATCAGAAGCACCTTTGTGTGGTAGAATTAATACAGCATCCAGGTATTCCAAAGTACTAGAAAATTCACATGAGAATACTGCACCTAATGATATTTTGTAATGATTTACAATAAATTTGAATTTTCTTTTTACCCTTTACTTGTAATATTTGATTATTAATTCTCACTCTCAGGTAGCATAGCCGCGATGGTGCAGCGGTAGCATTGTCGCCTCACAGCAAGAGGTTGTCCCATTCGATTCTCAGCTGGAGCACCTTCTGTGTGGAGTCTGCATGTCCTCCCCACAGTCGAGTGGCATTCAAAACACATTCATGAATGGGTGTGCCTTCAGTGAAGGTTGGGTGTTGGGCTGGCATCTCGGCACCATAAAAAAATCGACTGCCAATCATTAGTGGACCAAGAGTTCCGCTGTGGCGACCCCTAACCAGGAAAATCCAAAATAAAAACAACTCTCAGGTAGCAGAAACAGTGATTATGAAATCTCCAAAATCATGATGCTTCCCATGATCATATTTTTTTCTGTTGGAAAACATTTTCTTATAATTTGCAAAGCAAAACTATGTGAGCTTCTAACATTCACATACAGTTGTGGCAACAAATGACATTTGCAAGCTTGTAAATACTGCAAAATATTTTTTATGTATATGTACCTACTATTTCATTCTTGGATATCAAAAAACTGCACTTGTGAAAGATTCTAAACATACTGCTGCATGCTACTTCTCAGTGATCATTTTTCTGCACTAAAATTTTCTACTATTAATATGCTATGAATAGCCAAGTAAAAATATGTGGGCTCCTATATCCTCATACAGACACTCTGCCAAATGACATTGCCAGTCATATAGCTTTCCACTACTAAGTCTCTCAAGCTATGCTATTACAATTGCATATAAACCCAAGTTACACATTTACTTAAATAGGCATATATAATTGCACCATCCACCCCTTAACTAATAGCTATTTCAATAGGCTGCAAGTATCTCTTATTTAAAACCAGAAACATTCTATACATCAATCAAGTCTAACTTCACACTGGACAATATGAAAGGTTCTCCTACTTGTTTCACCTCTATCTCCAGCTTCTTAGCATTTGTTACCCTAAAGCAGTGTAGCAACTGCTTTATGTTCCCAGATAATTGATTCCTTCCAAATGCAAACAATCAATTCCAGTATATCAAATTACTCTAGAAACAAAAATATTTGGTGCTTGGTGACTCTGCTGTGAGACAAACAGATTTTTCACTCACCAGGCTAGATAAAGACATTGTGATAATGAGTTATCTTTCAGGTGCCAGGATCTCAGGCATGTCATGGACCTTTAGGACTCTTGCACCAGACAAAAACAACTATGACATGGTAACTGTGTATGTGAGAGTGAATGAGTTGGGACAAAATACCTGGGGGAGCAACAGGGAGACATGTTTGAGCTTTTGGTGCATGTCACAAATGCAGGCAAGATCCTGACACTGATAGGGATGCTCCCTTTTCCATGAATGATACCTAGTACAAAGAAAAGAAGATTTTTGCCAACAGTGAGTTAAAATATGATGTCATTTTAAAGCCTTTGCTGCCCCCATAGTGCCATTTAGTTAAATGTCACTTACTGAAAATTCCAACATAGAAAACATATCTGTATTAAAAAAGAATCAAATTAAGGTAGTGCTGCTCAATGTCAGACATCTACACAACATGCTGCCTGGGGCCTTGCAGTGTTTGGGAGGCATCCATATATGTGTTATCACTGAAACCTGTTTTTCTTGCCCTAAAGGCACTCTGTCCCTACCTGGCTTTAGTGCCTACTTTGCCTTTAAATCCAATGGCAGCTGTAGTGGCATATCAGTATTTGTCAGAAACCATATCACCTACAGACAAACTTCCAGAGATCCATAAATTGAACTTATTGAACTCCAAGTCACACTAAGCAAAATCAACTATTAGTTAATCAGCTGTTAAAGTACCTCTCCAATGACTCCAGACGTCCACATCTGATTCAAAAGCATCTTGGATTAACTCTCTATAAATAAGAATGCCATCATTCTTGGAGACTTTAACTACTGATCAATTGACTGGAGTACCTACACCATCAATGTAGGATAAGCTCAGAAGATTTTAAACTTAGTAAGTGAAAATTCAATGAAACCAAGTGTACTAGTCCGACTAGAGGACAAAATATTCCTGATCTGGTAAGTACAAATGTAGCACCATCATGCACAACTCCCCTAGTAACTCCCTCTGCAATTAGGTCAGATGAATTAAAGTAGTAATCGTTTCATTCAAACTATCTAAACCCCCTGAAACCAATATATTAGAATTCAAAGACTTCAAGAGTACAGATCTCCTCAAATTCTATGATAAAATTAGCTTAGCACAACATCACACCAGACATTGCCTTAGCAGATAGATTCACCAAGTAGTTTCATAGCTACATAAATAAATGTATAGAACCTGTAGTCCCATCTAGAACCAAATATAATGGAACATTAAAAAGCAAACCATTCTGGTGGCCCACAATGTAAATAACCTCTAAAATAAAAGGGAAATAATTTTGATTGTCCTTTTGGTCGCAGCTACACAGTTTGACCACCAGGCTATAATATCCGCTTGAGCTCACTCCACTCCCCTACCCTACCCTCAATTCCCACCCACTCCCCCCACTACTCCTACATTTATTTTTAGCAAACCACTCCCCTCTTCTCCTACAGCTAATCCCAACAATTAATTTGGATACTTATACAACCCCCTAATTAATTATCTAATCAATAAAAACTAACAAACATACACCACTCTCTGCTTACCCAACAACACTCTTAGTAAACAATAACCTTACGTACAAAATTATAGTACTGACTATATTCCCAACTACAATTACTACTACCTCAGCTATTCAAACTCACATAATACTATACCCCCACTGCACATTTACTATACCCTCACATATATCTTCTCTTCATCAATATCCCACATCCCACACTAAACCAAATATGCTGCTTATACACCGTACATCTCTCTTATTCTTAACTCTAGCTGCACATCTCACATTCCTCCAGAACAACATTAACATCTCTCAGCAACCTCACACCTCCACACTAAGCCAACCAACAAGGAGCATAACTTATCTATCATAATAGCCCCAACTATTTATAACATTAGCTACATCACTCTGACAAAATACACTCTCCTTCTCCACCACCCACTTCCTCATATCTCATTAAGGTATGACAAGTCCATACACAAACTTCTAAAAATAATAGTTCATATAGCATCTCAACTAATGCTAGGTGATGACATACATCCCAATCCTGGCCCCCTAACCCATACAAAACTACTCACGACCCACACAAATAACCAACAACTCCCACTAAACCTTAGCAGAAAATGCACATACCTCCTTATTCTAAACATTAACATTAGAAGCATCCTCAGTAATAACTTCATGCCACCCTAACCCACTACTCTTCTGAAACTGTCTTGTTGACAGAAATCTGGCTTAAACCAGAAATCAGCAGCAATGAAATAATACCCCCTGGTTATAACATACATAGAGTAGATGGAAAGGCCAAACTAGTTTGTGGCATAGCCATACTATTTAAAAACAACCTTTCTCTAGACATCTTAGACATAGACACCCCAGACTTCCATAATGCATAACTAATGCTTACTAAACTTCAACTTAACTCAAAAAACAACTAAACATTGTAGGTATGTATATTCAACCAGGCTATAATATCCCTACACTGGAAAACATCCTGCACTGGTCATCCACTTATTTTCTCAGGAAACTATCGTAGTAGGGGACTTTAACATAGACTGGAATTCCTGTAATTCATTGACACTTACGAATCCTATTAACCTCCATGCTTCTCACAACTAATCAATAATCCTACCAGGCTTGATAAAAAACAGACAAAGAGTTAATCCTTGATTGGATCTTAACAAACCACCCCAACCCAGCACTAATCACTGGCTGTCTCCCAGACAGTCTTAGTGACCACCTCTCTACCTTCCTTCTCAGGCAACAGCTAAACCTTTCAAAAATTGCCACATACCATCAAATCAGAAGTTCCAAAAACTTTAAGTCCCAAGAATTCATATCCTTACTTAGAAACTGCAAATGGAACCCACTTACTTATCTTCCATTAGATGATGCAGTAGAATACTTTAACACCACATTCATCAATATCCTAAATAAACTCAAACCGTGCCAGGACAATATGGACAAAACCCAACTATACCCCTTGGTTAACTAAAACAACTACAGCACTACTAAAAGCAAGAGACAAGGCCTGGGAAAAATGGTCCAAAGAGAAAACTGTACCTAGCCATCAGAAATAATTAGAACTCAGAAACTCAGCCAAAAAACAAATCAGACGGAATAAAAAAGGCCACTACAGAGACCTACAATTAAAAGATCAAAATAACCCCCAAAGGTTTTGGTCAGCTATAAACAAAATGCCACATCCAGGTCAAGACACCACACCCTCCCCCACATTAACCAGCACAGGAGATGAAATTCCAACTCAATTTAACAAGTATTTTACAGAATCTATTCTAGACCTTATAAAAACTAACTTCTCTCCTACTCCATCTACTCCTCCCTTATTTAATTACAACAACTTTAACTTTCAACCAGTCCCTACAGCTACTATAAAAAAATCTTAAAAAACTCAAGTCAACTACTCTGGCTGCTGATAAACTGCCAGCAGAATATCTTAAAATGACAGTCAAAGCCATCTCATACCAAGTCTCCTTATTAATAAACTGCTCCATCTCAGAACAGAAAATACCAAAACTCTGGAAGATTGCCCATATAATTCCCCTTAACAAAGGCGGCAACTCAGCTGAATTATCCAACTATCACCCTATAGCCATACTATCTCCCCTTTCTAAAATTCTGGAAAAGTGCATTCACACACAACTTCTACAATATCTCTTAACACACAATCTTCTAACTACCGCACAGCATGGATTCCACCCTCATCACAGTGCTACTACAGCCCTGATAAGCTTCACCAACTCCATCAACCAGTTCCGAAATGAAGGTAATCTAGTCTCCTCTGTTTTCCTAGATCTCTCAAAAGCATTTGACACAGTATCCCATGCCAAACTCTTAAATGCCCTAGCTGAGCTAAAACTTAGCCAAACAGTATCAGCCTGGTTTCAAGACTGTCTGACCATCAACAAGCAGTAAAGTGGCAGCAAAACTTCTCCCCACTGTTGCCTGTCACTTTGGGAGTTCTACAAGGATCTATCCTCAGCCAACTTCTCTTTACCCTATTCACCAACAACCTCCATACAGCTACTCAAGATGCAACACTAATGCAGAGACGATTCAACCCTATTATGTATGTGTAGCTCCTACTCTCCACCAACTAGAACAAATAACTCAACAGTCTTTTACTGCTATAGAATTGTGGCTATCTAATGAACAGCTAATACTCAACCCCAAGAAAAGAAAACTCATCCTGTTTCATACGTCAAGAGCCCCAGACCCCCCCCCATTCAAAATCACCTCTACTAACAACACCATCATAACTGCAGTTACCAGTACCAAGCTCCTTGGAATTACTATAGATCAGAACATAATCTTTGATATTCAAATAGCCCAAACAATAAAAAAGTACAAAAAAAAAACTAGGTTGCCCCTACAGAAGCAAACACTACCTTACTTCTTCTTCTTCTTCTTTCGGCTTTTCCCGGTTAGGGGTTGCCACAGCGGATCACCTTGTCCGCACATTGATTGGCAGTGGAGTTTTACAGTGTCGAGTTGCCAGCCCGGCGCCCAACCTTCCACAGAAGGCACACTCACATGCACACCTAGGGCCAATTTAGAGTGTCCAATCCACCTGCAGCATGTCTTTGGGATGTGGGAGGAAACCGGAGCACCCGGAGGAAACCCACGCGACCACAGGGAGGACATGCAGACTCCGCACAGAAGGCACCCCAGCCAGGGATCGAACCGGAGAACCTCTTGCTGTGAGGCGACAATGCTAACCACTGCACCACCGTGGCCGCCCTAAACACTACCTTACTAATTATTATTATTTTATTTATTTTATTATTATTATTTTACATTTGTTAACCGGGGGTGTCTGACTGAGCCTAAAAGGCCCTTTTTCAGCAGAGGCCCGGGGAGAAAAGCTCCACAAAGAAAAATTACAGACACATTTAGTTATTTAGACATGATCAGTATACACACAAATTACAGGAGACATGGTTTTACAGTGGTATGTGGGACATAAACAGTTACAGTGGAGAGAACAAACAAAAAAATATTAATTTTAAAAATAAAGGTAATTAATAGATTTGTGGTGTACAGCTGAAATTTGGAACATAGGTAGAATACATACATAGTACACAGGTGCAGTGCATACATTGTAGATTAGCCAGTGTTTGTGAGTAAGATTGAAAACTATTATCAAGTGCTCTAGATTTTGTATGTATGTGTTATCCGCTTTCACTAGCCTGGGGAGCAATCATGGCACTGCCAACTTTCCTTGAGATGTTGCCTGATGAGGTCTTTAAAGAAGGCTTTGGATGATGTGTTTTGAATGCTTGTAGGGACAGAGTTCCATTTTTTAGCCACTGAACTACTATATAGTGCATCTCCAAAGCTATTGTAGCTGTTGGTGACTTCTAGTAGTAGTTTGCTTGATGATCTAAGAGGCCTTTTGGCTGAGTGATGTTGTACTAGGTTTTTGAGGGCAGGACACTTATTGGGGAGGTAATAGATAGAATGACAGAGGCAGAGCTGATTGTAGGTTAGGAGGTTGGGCAGTTCAAGCCAGTGGAGCTGTCTCAAAGCAGTACAGTGATGAGTTCTATATGAGCAATTTGCAGCAAAGCGGGCAATTCTGTTATAGCAGGCTTCCATTTTGCTTAGTTCAGTTTTGTTGAGATTAGTCAGAATGGGAGATGCATAGAGTAGGGTGGATAGAAGTTGGGAGCAAGCAATGGCTGATCTTGTGTTGTTGATAAGAAATGGTTTGATACGGTAGAGCGACCCCAGTTTGGCATGTACTTTTTCAATAGTTAAGTTGAGATGACTATCAAATTTTAGGTGGGAGTCCATGGTTATTCCCAATAGCTTAGCCTGTGCCACTGGAGCAATTGGAGTAGCATTAGTGGAGTAGATAGTGAATTGACTGTTAGTGTTTTTGTTAGAACTGGTTATAATCATAAGCTGAGTTTTCTTTGTATTGAGGATAAGTTGGGCTTTGGTAAGGTAGTTTTCAACGTCAGAGAATGCTAGTTGAGTTGTTTGCAGGAGGGTGGGAATGTTTTGTGCAGCACAGATTAAGGTAGTGTCATCTGCATACTGAATTATAGATGCATGCTGTGTGGAGGTATGGAGGTCATTTGTGAAGACTGTGAATAGTAGTGGTCCTAAGATAGAACCCTGTGGGACTCCTATAGTTATGGGCAGCTGAGGAGAGAGAGAATTTTCCCATTTCACAGCTTGGTACCTGTCAGTCAAGTAGCTTTGGAACCAGGTAAGAGTGGAATTTGACAGATGATATTGGTTTAGTTTGTTTAGCAGGATTTGGTGTGAGACTGTGTCAAATACTTTGGACAGATCCAAAAAAAGAGTTGACACTTGTAGGCCTTCATTTTTGAGACGGTTTACTGTATCTGTGAAGCAGAGGAGGGCTGTAGTGGTACTATGGGCAGGTCTGAAACCATGCTGAGAAGGTGACAGGATGTTGCTGTCTAGGAGACAGTTTAGCATCTGGGTATGGATGCATTTTTCTAGGATTTTGGCCAGGGGGGAGAGTAAAGCAATGGGTCTGTAGTTATTAAGTTCAGTGGAGGTCCTGCCTTTATGTATGGGTGTAACATAGGATATTTTCCAGAGTTTGGGCACATAGTTTTCAACAACTGATCTGTTTATGACAGTGGAGACTGGGATAGCAATAGCATCTAATGTGAGTTTCAAGAAATAGCTGGGGAGTAGGGCGGCTGCTGTTGATGAGGTTTTTAGTTTGGAGAGCATGCTTTTGATTGAAGTGGTGGAAACTGTTTTGCGGGTAAAGCTTGTATTAGTGTTATTTGTGTTGGGGGGGATAGTGAGGAAGGAACTGTCCTGTGATACTAAGGATAGAATTGAGTTCACAAAGTGGGAGTTGAATTGTGTTTCGATGGGAACTTTAGTGTCAGGGATGGTTGGTTTGGGGCTAGCCTTTTGGGTGGATTTTAGCAGCTGGTTTACATTTTTCCAAAATTTTTGTGGGTTGTGTTGGTATTTAGTTTGTAATGTTGTGTAGTAGGATTTTTTGTCCAGTCTAATGCATTTTTTTGCACGGTTGCGCAGTTCTTGGTACTTAGTTAGGCTTTGTATTTCTTTGTTTTTTTGATAGTAAAACCAGGCAATGTCTCTGGACTTGAGGATTTGTTTGGTTTCTTTACTGAGCTAGGGGTTTGTTGAGGTTCTAACCTTGATTTTGCGCAATGGAGCGACAGTGTCTAGGTGTTGTAGAAATGTTTTGTTGAAATATGCTACAGCCTGGTCAAGTGGGAGGGTTTTTAGGGGGGTCCAGTCACAGTTACAGAGTAAAGTGTTGAGGACCTCAGGAGAGAATATTTTTGTGTTTTTAGTGGATATATAGTTAGTGGTTTTGCATATGCTTGTTCTACTATGTATAAAGTATATTATGTTGTGGTCACTTAAGGTGTCTCGGAGACTGCCTGTGTGAGGGTACAATGTGGGGTTGTTAGTTAGTACCCAGTCAAGGATGGATTCCCTTTTAGATTTTTTATCACATCTAGTTGGAATTTGGGCTAGCTGCTGGTAGCCATGGAGATTTATTAGATTACTTGGTGGTTCTGATATACAGGTGAACCAATCTAGGTTGAAGTCCCCCAGAATAAGGGTTTCTTGTGAGTATGTTGAAGAACACCAGGATAAGAAGTTTTCAAGGCTAGCAGGTGTATTACCAGGTGGAATATAGATCACAATTGTGGTGATGACCTTTTTAGGGTGAAGTTGAAGTTGTGAGATAAGTATGTCCCAATTATTGAGGGAGGTGTAGGAGTTTGGTAATTGATGGACAGTTAAGTTTGACTTGTACAGTAAGGCAGTTCCACCCCCTTTACAAAGTGGTCTGTCTTGTCTAATGATATTGTAGCCGGTAGGGAGAGCTTCTGAGTTAGCTATGTTTTTATTTAGCCAGGTTTCTGTTAAAGCAACTATGTCTGGGGAGTAGTGTGCTATCGTGGCCTGGAGTACTGGTATTTTATTTTTGATACTTCTAATATTAATATTTAGCATTAAAAGATGGTTGGTTTTGCTGCTGTTGTTGATTTGCCCAGGGATGAAGAAAGTGGGGATGTTATGTTCTGACATTTGTGTTGGAGCAGTTTGAGTTGGACAGGATGGATTTGGGCCTGGGTTGGGGTGGATATCCCCACTTATGGTGAGCCTGGAGTTAAAATGGTTATACAGATGTTGGAGTTTGGTGAGGAGTGTGAGAAAGTATTGTGTTTTTTTGGAGTAGGAATGAGAGCATATGTGTTTAGTCCTGAATTGGTCCATTATGTAGTTCTTGAATAACTGTGGGCAGATATTATTATAATGTGTGGTGTCTGTATACAAGAGTGCATAATGCAGTGTTGTGCTACTAAGTTTAGGGATATTGCTAGAGTGATAACTTGTGGTGTTGTAAAGAATTATGAGAAGACAGACTAGACTTAGTTGCGTGATAGTCATGGTTATAAAGTTTAAGTTGTTTCTAGGTGGGGGGTCTGAATAGGAATTATAGGGTTGCACTATATGTGGATGAGGAAGTAGTGTGGGTGATGTAAAAAATGCCTAGTGGGAATGAGAGTGATTGGGAGTATTTTGTGTGGAGCAAGTTGGTGTGGTATAATGTGATATGACTTGAGGAGCTGTGATTGGTGGAGGTGATGTGACATCATCACTAATGATACTAGAGCAGTAATTGCCAGAACCCACCTCATTTCCACTCTACTATATGCAGCCCCTATCTTCACCAACCTATGAAAATCGTACATAAATAAGCTAGAAACTTGTTACAATAAAACCTCAGTTTGCCTCAGGTGCTAACTACAGATTCCATGATTGTGATTTCCTTAGAAAACTCTTATGGCTTGAATTTCACAAACTACTAACATACAATCAACTCAGTATGGCTCATCAAATAATTAGTCGGCCTGGGAAAACCACAGCACTAAATAGTTTGCTTACTCACTACTCTAATAACCAGACACTCCACTCTAGCAACAAGGCACTAATAAACATAACCAAAAGTAAAAATTATGCTGGATAATCCCTTTACTCCTGTAGAACTGCCAAACTCTGGAATGCCCTACCATTTAACATAAGATCCGCCACCAGTATAACGCAATTTAATAAAACTACTAAAAGCCCACCTATCAGCTAAATGGACTTGTTCTTGTTCTGATCTTGGCTAACTAACTCACTTATTAACTCCACTGATCTACCCTTAAATCACTCCTACTAGTCAATATCCATAACTTAACAACTTATGCAAGTTAATAGTACTCGTCTGATACCATACTTAATAATCCTACCTGAATGCTGTACCTGTCTGATGTCTATTGGTTAAACCCTCTACATCTCCTATGCAAATATTTTATATAGAGCTGCTTATCTGTAAATGGGAATCAGCAAGGCTGATCCACCATATTTTGTGAACTACTTTTTGTACTTTTATTTAACTTGCTTTATACATTTTTGGTAACATGTAAACTGGAATCAGCATGCCTACTTTCAGCAAAAATTCTTGAGATCCAAAATTGTACTTCATTTCATAATGTACACTTGCATTTTTTTCAGTTCACTACTTGATTATGTATTTTCTGAAACTACTTTTGTAATTTTCAAACTACTTTCTTGTATACTCTGTATGTCTTAGAGCTTTCCTCCACAGGCCTCCACTGAAAATGGATTTGTTGTCCAGTCAGACTTTCCCGTTAAACAAATGAAAAATAAAATACATAAAATAAATAAATTAGAGTATACAACAGATCTGACTGCGGTGGTGGTGCTGCAGTAGTGTTGTCGCTTCACAGTAAGATGCTGTCCGCTTCGATTCTCAGCTAGAGCGTCTTCTGCATGGAAACATGCGTGAATGGGCATACCTTCATTGAAGGTTGTGCGACAGGGCTGGCAACTCGGCACGTAAAAAAAAAATCAACTGCCAATCATTAGCGGACCCGAGTTCCACTGTGACGACCCCTAACCAGGAAAAGCCGAAAGAGACAACAACAATGACAACAAGAGTATACAACAGATCTAAGGAAACCCAATTCAAGAAAAATATTAGGAATCTGACTAAGGATTTTTTAAAAAGACTAATAGAACTACTAAAGCATCCCATGCACTGAGGTTGGCATTCTGAAGCCAAGGACAATTACAAATCTTTCTTTGGTTATGTTAGAAAACTAACAACACTCATAATGTGCAGAACTCATTCTAAATGATAAAACCTGCTCAGACCCATTGGACATTGCCAATATCCTACAAAACAATTTAGAGCAAAATTCACTCATGAGATGACTATACAAAGCCCAATGGTCTCCATAGCTTTCAAGCCCCCATCATCTCTAAGGAAAGTGTACTGAAAATGCTGGCCAAGACTAAGAACACTTACAACATGGGACCACATGACATACCTGGCTGTTTGGTAAGTAGTACCAAACATTAGAAGTGTTGCTGCACCCAGGGCCAGTACTATGAACCAGCACCCCACCCCTTCAGCTCTTCAAGCGGAGAGCAAAAAAAAGGCGCTTCACTGGAATAAGTCCTCAGCTTATAAATACAGTTAAATGTATGCCCCTAGAGCAAAAAAAGGGCATTCCTTCTACTTGCATACCTACCAACCTGGTGGCCAGATGTATGATACGCCCCCTCCCCACCCCAGCCATTCAGGTGTAGGCTCATTTCTGTGTCCTGCCCCCAACCCTCCTTCAAAATATTTTAGTAAAAATAAATAACTTTTTCATTTAAACTGTCACAAACTGTAGCAAACAGTTGCTACATTTTATACTACAGTACTTAAGTTTTTATTTAAAAAAAAATAATAATTTCTTCTTTTTAAACAGTCGTAAACTGTTCAATACCAATATAACAAGCAGTTGCTATAGTTTATACCCTGCCTGCACAGATCCCAATCACACTTTAATGTAATACTGGCTTTTAAAAGTGGGTATTGCATTTCCAGTCAAACCTCAGCACTGTAGCACTTCATTTATGGTCTTAACTGTAGCAACAGTTTGTTACAGTTTAAAAAAAAATTTTTTTTATCTAAAACCTGCACATGTAGCACTCCATGCAAGCAGCGTATAAACTGTAGCAACTCTTTGCTGCATTTTTTGTGAATAGTTTGCTCTAGTTTAAAAGAAGAATAAAATATGTTAAAGTAGGTTTGGGGGCAGGGTACAGAAACGAGATCTGAATGACTGGGACTTTAGGGGGGGGTGTCATGCATCTAGCCATCTGGTTGGTGTGCCAGTAGAAAGAACATCCTTTTTTGTGTTCTTCACTTGAAGTGCTAAGGGGTGGGGAACTAGTTCACAGTGCCGGCATAGGGTGCTAATCAAACCAACTATTCTTCTGACATGTTAAATGACTGCAAAATTAGAGTCATTGTCAAATCCCATCTGACACAGAAGCTCTCCAGCTGGAACCATACCTCTCAACCTTTTAGTGCAAGAAATCTGGACAAAGCCCGAAAAAATTGGGGGCAAATGTCCAAAAATAGGGACATATTTTAAATATTGCTCTTATAAACTTAGAAAGTTGCTAGAGTAACATGGTTTGTTTTAATTTACATTTTCTGAAGGATTTCAACTGTATGTCATTATGTAGTGACTTAAAACCCAGTCATTTGCCAGAAAATTTTATGAGGCGCAGACCCAAAATATGAGCCAAAAATCTGGACAGTTGAGAGGTATGGCTGGAACTTATACTTACACTAATAAATGCCTGGTGCGTTGAAAATGGGATTATATTTTAAATGCTGAAAAATACACACTTTCTCACATTCTATCAGACAAATCATCCCCACAGTATATAGTAATAGTAATACATCCACTTCAAAATTAAAATGTATTTAGAAATTTGTGTACCTGAGTTGATAATTACCTCTCCTTTGACCACTATGCAGCAACAGTTGTAAGGAAATCCTACTTGCCATAGCTGGTCACCAAGGGAATATCACCCAGATCAAAAGAAATATTGCCCCGTTGTTCTCAGCACTAATCAGTCCAACTATAGACTACAATGCCCTCTTTGGGATGTACCTCACCAGTCATATGATATAGTTGGAAAGACACCAGATGTTTCTAAGAAAGAGGATCATAAGCTTAAAATCCCTAGGCTAGCATAAAAGATTAGAAGCACTGTCCCTCTTTTCTATGTCATATAGGCTCCACAGAGGAGATCTTACTGAAGCAATGGATGAAGGTGAATCAGTATACACCCTGTATCTAGACTTCAAAAGCATTAAACATCATCCTACACTCAAGTATTGTAGATAAACTCTCCCATCTAAATGCAAAGCTCTATGTAACTCATTGGAAAGCAAACTGGCTCGCCAATAGAACCCAGAAATTAAGAGTGGGTGGTTCTACCTCCTTCAAAAGACCTGCCACTAGTGGTGTATCACAGAGTCCAGTCCCTGGGACTCTTGTCTTTGACATTTACTTAGAGGTCAAAGCAAACATTAAGGGTTTATGGCTGACCAAGTTTGCAGATGACTGTAAAGTTGGTGCCATCATAAACTCTCCAGAGGACACTAAGATGCTTCAAGAGAGCATTTCCCAAGCAAATAACTAGTGTCAAAATCATGGACTAAAACTAAATACTAAGAAATGCATCCTTCAGCAACCATGACTTGTATCTATCACACTGGCAACACACCTCTGAAACTGTATCCCATATTCTGGGATCTGTGACCCAATGGGGGTTGGAATAATGGTTAAAGTGTTTACCTTACAGATACAAGGTGCAGGGATTGAATCTTCCATGGGGTACTTAGCTAGGCTTATAATAGCCCAAAAGGGAGGTTAGTCTATAATTAATCTACAAAGCTCTATTAAGATGGAGTGCTTGCTTGCTGTACTCTGACTGAATTTTGCTGATCTCTGTCTGCATTTTATTTTGAATTGAAGTTTTTCATTTAAGGTTTGGTTACTTCTATTTTTTATATTTTTCTTGTATTTGTTTTGTTTATGTTTTTTGTTCTGTTGGAGTTTTAAGAGGTCTTGGCTAGGGTCAGTTAGAAAAGTTAGCAAATAATTCCTTTGCAAACAGTGAATAACATCAGCTAATTAGTGGGAGGAGATGAGAAATAGCATTTCTCATTTAGCTAAAACATTTGGAGGCATCTATATTTAGCTGGGAGTGCTTGCTTGGCTTGCTTGCTGTACTCTGCCTGAATATTGCTGATCTCTACATTTTATTTTTCCCACCCACCTGTCCAAGTGTTGTTGCATTCTTAAACTTTGTGGCTTTTCAGTCACCCTCCCCTACTGTAAATCTGATTTCAGCACTCCTCTCAGTCCCATCTCATGAGCACATTCTACTGAGTATGAAGAGATCAGTTGGTAAGGCCCACCCCCTTAGTTTCTTAAACTTGAATTATCTTCTTTATTCAGTTGCTTTTACTGTATTTGTGTTTCTTCCTACTTTACTACTTTATTTTGCTTTTGCTGCTTGTTCTTAAAAGTGTTCAATTGCATTTATTCTGCTGCATTTATTACTGTTTGTTAGTAGCCTGATTAAATTGTAACTGTTATGGTAAGCCTCTTAGTTTTGTTTTAAGCACCTGGGCTTCAGGCCAGTTGTTCTACATTAAGAAGGTTTGTAATGTGCACTCTTGTGGCAGGAGAGGTAGCTTACATCCATCTAAGATGGGAATTGCTGGTTGAAGGCTTATTGTGTATGTTTTCTAAAAGTGTCTTAGTTCTGGTTTAGGTGCTTCAGTTTCAGGCCAGTTATCTTACATTAAGATGGTTTGTGGTTTACACTCTTGTGGGAGGACAGAGTAGCATCTGCCTTTCTGAGCTGAGAATTGCTGGTTGAAGGCTTATTCTGCCTGTTGTTCTAAATGTCTTTGTTCTTGTTTATGCACTTGGGTTCCAAACCAGTTATTTTACATTGGGAAGATTTGTAGTCTAAACTCTTGTGGCAGGAGAGGATAGCTTACACCCTTCCAAGCTGGTAATTTCTGCTTGAAGGTTTATTGTGCTTGTTATTCTAAGTGTTTTTGTTCTGGTTTAAGGACTTGGGTACTAAACCAGTTATTTTATATTAGGAAGAGTTGTGGTCTAAACTCCTGTGGCGGGAGAGGATAGCCTATACCATTCTAAGCTGGGAATTGCTGGTTGAAGGCTTATTGTGTCTGTAATTCTGAAAGAGTCTTAGTTCTGGTTTAAGCACTTGGGTTCCAAACCAGTTATTTTACATTAGGAAGGTTTGTGGTCTAGACTCCTGTGGCAGAAGAGTGTAGCCTATACCCTTCTAAGCTGGCAATTGCTGGTGAAGGCTCATTGTGCCTGCTATTCTAAGTGTTTTTATTCTGGTTTAAGCACTTGGCTTCCAGACCAGTCATTTCACACCAGGAAGTGTGTCTACAGTCTTGTGGGAGTATTCTACTGAATTGCTGCTTTATTTAAATTGTTTTTTTTTTACTGTTGTAAACAACCAAGGGAAAGCATAGGTACAAGTTAACACTCTGACTTTTAATGTAAGCGGTTTCATCCATAAACATTTATCTGGACTTAATCAGACAATAAACTTAACACAAACAACAGACTTTTAAAATACCCTCTACAAGGGTCATATGATCCAGAAATCACCACATGACTGGCCCAAGCTTTAAATAAGTCTTTTTTTTTTAATTAACTACCTTATAATATATAAACAATTTCCATTGTGGTTTTGAATAACTACATAAAAACAAAATAAAACATATTACATTAGTACATACAATCATACACAAAAAGTACATAATTAATTAATAAATACCTAATACAGTACTATCTCTGTAGGGCTTTTAATTTTAATAGACATTGAATTGAACAGTATTCATGCAACCCTGGGTAATTATGCCTATTTAATCTCAATTGCCAAGGAAGTTCTTTTTCTTCTAATTTCAATGTCCATGGGCCACCTCTTTCCTCAATGGACACTTGATCTATAACTTTAAACTTACAAGAATGGCCAGGTTGAATAGTCACATGTTTCACTAAGGCATTGAGTAATATTCCTCTGTTAATGCAATATATATGCTCATAAATACATTCCTTTAATTTACGTTCAGTTTTCCCAATATAAAAACTGTTACATACTTGTCAGGAGGCAAGATATACTACAACTTTTGAATTACAATTAAATCTACCACGAATGTTATAATTTCTACCTCCTACAGAAAAAGTGCTGCCAGTACTCACGTATTTACAGTGGGGGCAGGCTTCACATTTAAACATGCCTGGAGTCTTAGTAGTAGGTAGATAAGACCTTTCCAAAATTTGTCAATATTACTGCCCCATCTGCACACACAACTTGGGCGTTCAGGTATTTTAGTCCTAATGAATAAATCATTTACCAGAAGACTCCAATTTTTAATTAATATATTTTTTATCATGATAGAATCATCATTAAATGTAGAAATAAACTCAAACTGTATGTTATAGCCATCCTATCATCTTCTAATGTCCTTTTCATAAGTTTTATTTTGTTTTTATGTAGATATTCAAAACCACAAGGGAAATTGTTTAGATTTTATAAGGTAGTTCATTTAAAAAAAAACTTATTTAAAGCCTGGGCTAGTCATGTGATGATTTTTGGATCATATGACCCTTGTAGAGGATATTTTAATCTAGACTCTAGACTGTTTGGCATAATTTGAGCATAAAAAACAGCCATCTTACATTAAGAAGGACCCACTGCACCCTTGTGGCAGAAGTGTGCAGCCAAGGACCCATCTGAGTTAGGGATTGATGGAATAAGGCTCAGTCTTGGGCTTTCCCTTGGGTTATTTTATTTAAAATCACTTAACTTCACTTGTATTTAAACATTGTGCTTGCACGGGTTTGTCCTCAGTTTACCAGAGATGCTCAGAAATAGCACTGCTGCCCTGCAAACAACTCAGTTGTGCATTGTGAAGCACTTACACAGTTTTCTAGCCTAGACCTCCATAGAGTAAACACTTTTTGTTAGTCTTACAGTAAACTCTGGTCCATCTAGCCTACTCCCCACTAGTTATTACAGTACATACCTGTCATAATGGAGGAACAGTTTCCCACCATTTCTCCAAACAGCCTGATTGACATGGGCATCCTGAGGCAATGTAACAAATACAACTTGTGAGAGATTTATCTATACAATGAATTTGGAATCAGTTCTATCACATAACAACAAATCAGATATCAAACAGGTTCTCAGCACACACACTTCACCTCTTGCACATAACAAGCTCACAACACATAAACCCACATATGCAGAGGTATTCACTAGAAGCATGCCTAAAGATCAGAGACTTCCCAAGCACAAACCTACTGCACACACTGCAGATCCAACAGAATCCACTATACATAATAATACACACAACAGCATCTCAGCGAATAAGCCCCTAAGGTAAAACACCTCAAAACCAAATGTCTTGGTCATAGGTAACTCCATAGTGAGACACACAGATGTCCCCTCACCAAGCTGGACAAGGAAAAGGTCACAGTCAGCTGCCTGTCAGGGGCCAGGATCCATCAGATCTTGCACACACTCAAGTCTCTCAACAAGAAGTACTGTTATGACTCTGTCATAGTCCATGTTGGAGTGAATAACTTGGGATGTACCTCACTGGTCTATATGAAGAGCGACATGACTGAGTTCTCAGATTATGTGCCCAGAGCAGGTATGTCACTAGCCCTAAGATCATGCTATCTTCACCCAGGATGATGCCTTAACATAAACAAAAAATTATTGACTTCAGCGATTGGCTTAGCTTCTGGTGTCAGTCCAGGGGGATCCAGTATCTGTCAGCCTGGGAAGATATGGTTGACAGACCACATTGCTTTTCCAGAGATGGTCTTTACCTGTTGCCTCTTGTCTTTCAATTACTGGCAAAAGTACTTTCCTCCCCCATTGTGCCTTTTTCAGGCAATGTCATAACAACAAAATTTCTGATGTAAAAAAATTCACTAGAGACAAACTCAAGGTTATGTTGCTTAATGCTAGGATTCTAAATCGGAAACTGCACTCACTGGAAGCACCCCTTACCTTGGAAGATGTTGATGTCTATGCAGTCAGAGAGACATGGTTCAAGGCTGCAGACAGCACCCCAGCCATGCAAGACTACAATGCCTTCCACATGTTCTGACCTCAAAACGAGCATGAAAAAAACAAAAGCGGAGGTGTATCCATCTTCATTAAAGACAAATACACCTCAATGCTGGTCAGATAGTACAACTCCCTAGAGCTACTCCACGTCTAGCTAACTGTAGGTAAAATCCCCTTCCATATCATTATTAGCTATAGGTTCCCCCACCATGAACCACAAGAGCCATTCGGCCTACCTGGACCTACTTGAGACATTCACTATACAGCCAAACACCTTGGTTATGGGTGATTTCAACTATCCTTCCATCAAATGGAAGTCATATATGAGCACAGACATGCTCACCCTAAAGTTCCTGGACTTTATTAATCCAAATGCTCTGGAACAGATAGTCTGCACCCCCACAATGGGCTCAAATGTCCTAGATTTAGTACTCACCAACATAGGGGGTCTCTGCACTACCCTCTGTGTATTGCCCTCCCTGGTAAGGTCTGATCATAAATCAGTTTCATTCAAAGCAACAATTATACCTCCCTCCTTCAAGAGCAAAAATGATGAAAAATTTCTCCAAAGCAAACTATAGCCTCCTAAGCATTTGCATAAATAGTTTCAAACCCCCTGCTCCCACTGTCAGCAATGACTGTTATACAGAGGTGTACACAAATGCCCTGTATAAACACCCATACAACTGTATAGAACCAGCTGTACCTGAATGGATCAAAAAAGGTCCTCACAAAAAGACAAGTCATCCTAGTGGCTGTCAAGCATAAATAGGTTATAAAACAAGAGGAAGAAACTAATTTTAAGAGCAAGAGGGAATTGACTCAGCAGAGGAAGGACACACTCCACAGCTTGAACAAGTAAATTAAATGTCTTGTAAACTCCTCTAAAGCCAATTGCAAAGCTAAACTAGCATCCCTAGCTAAGGATAATCTCAAGACATTCTTTAGCTATGTCAGAAATCCTAAAGGGATGGCCTCACTTTGTGCTGAACTAGCAGTGGACAGTACCACTCATACTGACACTGAGGACATCACCAAGTTGTTACAAACAGATATGGTGCAAACTGCACCCCCCCACACCAGACATACCTGAAAGCATACCTGTCACCAGTCCTGTACCTAGTATCTCCAAAGAGCAGGTCATAACCGCACACTCCATGGCCAGAAACACAACCTCTAGGGGACTGGATAACATCCCAGGCTGCCTACTAAATGGTCTAAAACTGACCTAGCAGAACCACGTGACATTCTTTTCAACCACAGCCTAAGTACTGGCTTTGTCTCATCAGAATGGAAAACGGCAACAGTAATTCCCTTGCACAAAGGGAGCCCATCAGCTGACCATGGGAACTATAGATTCATAAGCCTAACCAGCCTTATCTGCAAGGCCATGTAGAGAATCATCATGGACCTTATCAACAAAGACATAGGTGACCTTCAAATGCTTGATCCAGCCCAATTTGGCTTTGTTAAGGGTAGCTCATGCTTCTTAAACCTGGCAGACTTCTTCCAGAATGTCACCAAAGCCCTGGATGAAGGCAAAATAGTACATACAGCCTATCTTGACTTAGCCAAGGCTTTTGACACAATCCCCCACTCAGGCATCATTGAGAAACTCACTCAGCTGGGAATTAACCCATATGTCACTAGACGGGTAGCCAACTGGCTCACCAACAGAATGCATATATTCAAAGTTGGGGATTCCACCTCTACCAACAGACCAGTTACCAGTGGTGTACCACAAGGATCTGTGATTGGCCCCCTATTGTTTGGAATCTATTTCTCAGAAGTCCAGATAAAAACAGATGGCCTGTGGCTTAGTTAGTTTGCCGATGAATGCAAACTGGATGCAATCACTGAGTCCCACAACAATGTTGACATACTACAAAAAGGGCTTACACATACAAATGACTGGTGCCAAAGCCACATACTTAAAATAAATGCAAAAAAAAATGCATTATCATCCCTTTTGAAAAAGGAAAGTCCCTGTAAATTACAGTATTAACAGTACCCCCCTTAGCAAAACCCTATGGTGAGAGATTTGGGAACACAGGTTGATAGCAACCTTAATTTTGATCACCATGTGTCCACAGTGGTAAGAAAGACCTTCTGTGTTATACATCTCATACGTAAGGGCAGCTCAACTAGAACTAAGGATGGTATAACCCCCCCCCTCCCGTACTCATCCTTCATCAGAATGCTAATAGTGTAAAATGGTCCCTTCTGTATGTACCTCACCAAACACCTGCAGCAGCTGGAGATACCTCAGAGGTTTCTCACCAAGGAAATTCAGGACCTTCAACACATGACCTACATGGACAGACTGAAGATCCTGACACTGCAATCTGTATCTTATAGGCTGCTGACAGGCGACTTGTGCCTGGCCTACAGAGCAGTCTCGGACCCTGCCCTAATGGAAATGCTAAAAATCTGTAAGTCAAATGGGACACAATTAACTCACTCTAGATGTCTTAACATAGCGTGCAACATTAACAGGACATGCAGGAGACACAGATATGTCTCCTAAAGATTGCCCCACCTCTGGAACAAACTCCCAATTCACATAAAACAGAGCTCCTCAATGACCCTATTTAAGTGTAACTTAGATAACTGGGTGGGAGACCATACATTTACCCCAGGGGTGTCACCTAGATATCTCTTCGATAAGGGCAGTTGGTACTGATTACAGACTCATGCTACAAATATAGACCATACAACATGGTCAATAAGGGAAGAAGGGTATAACATGGCTAGGCTTATAAAGGCCCTAGGGCCAGTAGGCCTAGTACCCTCCTATGTACCTATGAACCTATGTTGTCAGTGAACTGTCCTTTGATCACCATGTGTCCATTACAATAAGGAAGTCCTTTTACTTCACACAGCTTGTATATGGTGTATAATCTTTCCATTATATGTGGCTCTCATTAGACTAATCATTGAATATAATTCCCCTTGGGGTATGTACCTGTACAAACACTTATCACAACTGGAGTGACCATAATGCTTTCTCTGTAAACACTAAAGCAATTAAGAACCAAAAATCATAAAAACTATGCAGACTGTCTTAAAGTCTTATCACTCTTCTGGCTAGCATACAGACTACTAAGGGGCGATCTCTGTCTCACATATACAGCCTCAACATACCCTGTCTTGTCAAACTTATTATGCATCTGCAAATCCACTGGTAGCGTGAACACTCATTTAAAGGATATAATTCTCTTTTGCAACATAAATTGGACATGTTGGAAGAATATGTATGCTTCACAGAGAATACTGCTTCTATAGAACCACCCTCCAGTATTCAAAAAGCAAAGTAGTTCTCTTAATCTACTTAAACATAATTTGGATGAATTGATGGGAAATTATAAATCCCCCCCCCCCCCCAGTGTGGAATTCATGTCCTTCATGTATAGGGGAACCAAGTGAATGTCCTATCATATCCTTGTTCTACCCACCTCTGAGTTTTTCATACACCATGTAGAAGGACTAAACAACTACCAGAAGAATGTAAGGACTGGCCTCTTAAGATTCCCACAGATAAATGACCTTGTAAGTACCTCTGAACTTATCATATTGCAGCCAAACAATTCATCATATCAGGTCATAGCAAATGTCATTATAAAGTCTAGTAGGATAAAAACGATTTACTTATGCTATGTACTCCGAATGTTGCTTCACTTTCTTTGGAGTGCAACAATGGCAGTTCGATGAAGGAAATGTCTCTCTTTTCTTTCCATTCAGAGTAAGTAAAATGCTTCACAAATTGTTTCCAAGTTCAGAAAGAATTATGTGAAGCCAATTACAACATTTCTGAGATACTGAATACTAATAAGCTGTATTGTGTATCCAACATAATGATATATGAATCACTGCAGTACTTTCAGTGTGGTGTTTTCTCACTTCTGGACAATTGTTATGACTGTAAAGTAAATGTACAACAGCCTGTTAAGTGCAGAGCCACATGTCATAGAAGTGTCAGACTATGCCAGAAATAAGTAATAACTTTCTTAGAGTGCCTAATTACTGTTAGAATACATGATGTGCATGCTACTGTGACTATCAAGGTCAGAAAATATTTCAGCTGTATTATAATCTTGTCCACCTTGGTTCACACAAAAAGTATTTTGTGGAGGACAAATGATAGAATCAGTACCATTTTATAAATGATTGTGCATCAGTACACTCTGTAGAATGTAAATGACCATTTAATACA